>NC_087203.1:117501495-117528041 GCF_015104395.2 Macrobrachium nipponense | reverse complement strand
CCCGTGCGAATGGGCCCAGCAGACACCGGAGTGAACACTCGCGTGAACACCTTGTGGGCGGTTGAGAGACTGAAACAAAGTGCCCTGAACTGGTACACCGTCCGCCCGTCGAGGATGAAGCGGAGGTACTTTCTGGAGGACTGATGAATGGGTATTTGGAAATACGCATCCTTCAAGTCCACTGAAAGCATGAAATCGTTCTCCCTGATGGAGTCGAGCACGGAACGTGCCGTCTCCATCGTGAACCGGGTCTGGCGAACAAACCGGTTCAGGGGAGAGAGATCTATCACCGGGCGCCAGCCTCCCGTAGACTTTTCCACCAGGAAGAGTCGACTGTAAAAGCCCGGTGACTGATCCGTGACGATTTCTACAGCTCTCTTGCTCAGCATGGTCTTGATCTCCTGTCTCAATGCTACGTCCTTTCGATGACCCTGGAACGTACGACTGCTGTTGGACCGGGTTCGAGGTGAGGGGTGCCGAGATTCGAAGGGTAATAGATATCCCTCCCGAAGGACATCTACAATCCAGGTCTCGGCGCCGTAGCGCTGCCAAGTTTGCCCAATGGCTGGCCTGGCACGGCCCCCCCAATTCCGGCAGCAGGTGAGGGGAACGCCGTCCCTAGCGTTTCCCCCCTTTCTTCGACTTCTTCCCAGAGCCTCCTCGGGAGAAGGAGGCTGGGAGGAGGGCTGGTTACGGCTCCCCTTTGTAGAAGTCGAAGAAGACAGAGTCTTTTCCCGGGGCTTCGACCGCGACTACCGTCTTAGCCACCGTGGAAGCGCTAGCCGAGCTCTTTGGCTTGGCCGCAGTCCGAGGCTGCCCAGAAGCCTTCGAGACTGCCTGGTGAACCAGACGGTCACTGTCGTCAGTGCGCCGTCTGTCCACCGCAGCGTCCACCATCTCTCCTGGGAAGAGAGACGTGGAACTCCGTAAAGGTCCGTTGCGGAGTCCCAATGCCGCTTCACGCCCAGCCGCCCTGGAAACTCGAGTAAGGACAGCGTCCCTACGTCGGAGAACCAGGTTGGCCCACAGGTTCACCGTCTGGTGGGCAAGGAAGGAGATGGCTCTTCCCCCAGACTGGCAAAGTCTCCTAAAGGCCGAGTCATCTTCGGGAGAAATTCCCTGGAGTTGGCTGCGACCTTAGATACTGTGAGGGACCACAGATCTAACCAGGAGACGGCCTGGAAAGCTGCCATGGCAGTGGATTCCAGGCCGAGTGCCTCTTGCTGCGAGAACCATAGGTTCTCGGACAGGAGCTGCTGCAGAGACACACCCGGAGTCAGCCTGGCTAACTCCGGGTTCACCTGTTTGGGCGGCATCAGGTCCTCAGATGGCACGTAAAAACGCCGCTGTCGCAGCAGAGGAGGTGGAAGCAGCTTGCTCGACCTGCCAGACTTGAGAGAACCGTCTTGCCCGGAGACAAGAGATTCTACCTGGTCCAGCACTGAGTCGGCAAGCTCAGAACGCGGCAAACCCACCGTCGGTCTGGTTCCCTCTTCGGGCCCCATAACGACTCGAGCCGGGACGTGGGCTCGGATGGTGGGAGCGGCGATCCTTCCGCGCGGGTCGTTGTGCTGACGAATCAGCGCAATTACCTCGGCAAAGTTCCTCTGAATCTCAGGAGTGACTGCATCCTGCGGAGTAGGACCATCCAGTCCCTCGAACAGGAGCAGCTCCCGAGACCCTCCCCCCTCGAGGGGGGGAACAGCGACAGACCCCTCTCGGTCTCCTCCAGCCACTTGTGCATACGACCTGGCCGGTCCGAGAACCGTGCCTGGTACGTAGGACGTCGTGGTGGGATCCTGAGGGGCGCACCCCTCACGATCACTCCTCAATACCTCGCCCCTCCCGGTGTAACCCGAGGAGGTTGAAGGTATGGGAGAGGCAGACCTAACGCTCCCTCCTCGCTCGCTGCAGAACCAGTGGGCTTGGAAGACTGCAGGCGATCGTCAACCCGCGGTGGCGATCGAGCTGCAGGCCTAGTCGAGCCGTCTCGCTGTGGAGAACGGCTGGACTGAGAACAGCGGCCCCGGTCTCGTGTGTCAGAAGAGCTGGTGCTGGTCGCCGTACCCGATCGCTCTCTGTGAGAGTGACGGTCAGGCGACCGGCGAGCTCCACTGTCACGGTGAGACCGGTGCGTATCCTCACGGCGCGTCACGTCGCTGGTACCAGCCGTGGCTGGTGCCGGCGAACGGGGGACCTCTTCCCAGCCTCACCGCCCGTGGCCGGTCGTGGGACCGTCACGTCCGCCCGGGTAGCCAGCTGCTCGCCGCGAGAGCGAGAGCTGGTCTGGTGAGAGTCGCGTGAGCGGCTGTCACCAGTCTTCCGCTCCGTGCCGTGAACCTGACGCTGAGCTGGCTCAGAGGTCTGGTTCCTAGCTGCACGGTCGCTGGTAGGCGACCGTACACTCGGTACCTCTCGCGAACGAGAGGCCGAGACGGATCCTGCTGCCGTGGTCGAACCACTAACAGCAGGCGAGGAAGTGCCGGTGTTAGCCGGCACTCCTCTGGTCCCCGTAGTCTTCTTCCTTGCGGAAGAAGAGACGGGTCCTGCCCCCGAAGGAGCAGGGTGACCAGCGGAAGAACCCCCCGTCTCACCGGAGCGAGACGGGCCCTTAGAAGCTCCCGAAGGAGACTTCTTAGGGGGGGGGGGGGGGGGGGGAGGCGACCTTCTTCTTCTTAGGCGGGGGAGCCTTAGAAGAAGAAGGGGAAGAGGCGGCAGACGACGACGACGACGAAGAAGACGACGACGACACCTTCCTCCTCTTCTTCTTCTTCTTCGTCAACCTCCTCAGGACCGATGTCAGATCTGTCATCCAGGGCGGAGCCGGGGCTGCTGTTGCCGAAGCAACAGGGCCGGACGCACCTGTCCGAACAGATCGCATCGGAGCAGCGGCGCCACGAACAGGAACAACGTCAGCAGGTGCAGGCATCACAGGAACAGCAGTGGAGACGGCAGGAACAGATACAGGAACGGCAGCAGTGGTCGGCAACATCACGTCCGTGAACAGCGGCTGGACAGGTACGGCAGGTACGGCAGGCTGTACAGGCGGCCCAGGTGGACGGACCAGCGGCACAGACATCCTAGGTACTGGTGGGAGGTCCAGGGGCGAGCTCTTCGGGCACACGAAGTCCGGTCGAGGCAGCACGGCAAACCCAGGCGGCGGCATCACACTCCCCCGTGGTACGGCGACTGGCCCCTGCACCGATGTAGTTGGTGTGACAGAGACCGCGTGCGGGGTGTACACCAGGTGAGGAGGTGAAGCATAGCCAGGAGTTGAAAGGGTCGTGGTGGTGGTCGTTTACGTAGCATTGCGTGACCGCCACAGAGCCAGCGAGATGGTAGAGCAGCCCCTGGACACTCTGCACGCCACCTGCAGACCCAACGATGCCCACACCTGTCCGAGGTCGTCCTTCGCGGCAACAGCACCTGAGGAAGCAAAGGTCGGGTGATTAGCAGGATCCTCTACCCGTTCGTGCGATGTAGACGAACGGATAGAGGACCCAGAGTACAACTCGACATCGGGGTATCTAGCGCCCTCCTCCACACTCGACAGGTCCGGGTGTGAGGAGAAGGACCTAGAAACCCCCCCCGAAGGGGAAGGCGCCAAACGTGGGAGCTGAGCGGGCGGCAGGAAAGAAGACGAAGTGTCCGTAACCAAAGGAGTCGCGGGAGAGCTTTCCGACGACTCCTTTGCAGGCCTTCGCTTCTTCCTACCTTCGTAACACCCCACTGCGCCTCCGACCAAGACATACACACTTCACAGGGCTCGGAGGCTCGGGTGCATTCGCAGCCCCGACACCGAGCGCACAAAATATGTGGATCATTTCAGGGAACGAGCGGAACTTACCGCATTTACGCCCTTCGGTACCCGGGCACAATCTCCGGGGGGTAGCGAGGCGTGGAGATTCCATGATTGATCAAATAAACCACAATTGGATGATAATAAGAGGAAATGATTGTACTTACAATGATGATTCCTACACAAACACAACCATATACTCAGGGAAAGCAAACGACGAGAAGCGGGCAGAGAGCGTCGAAGGGCACACACAAACGTCACTCGCTGTGAGGGCCGAAAGCAAAAGTGATTTGTTTACCTCCCATGCTGCGCGCGCGCCTGTCGGACAAGCAGTTAACTACCGAACCCCTTGTTCGAAAGCTTACGACCTATCCGCTGCCGCTAGTACCTTCCTATTGTAAAAGGACCGAAGGTTTGTATGCCGTGTCGGAACATGACAATTTGTCTAAAATTGCATTTTTCCTAACTATACAAACCTGAGGTCCTTTTACAATAGGAAGATACTAGCGGCAGCTGGATAGGTCGTAAGCTTTCGAACAAGGGGTTCGGTAGTTAACTGCTTGTCCGACAGGCGCGCGCGCGCGACTGGGGGAGGTAACAAATCACTTTTGCTTTGGCCCAAGCAAAAACTGCAGAGTGAGGGGTGGCATGAGGTGGGGCTATGTGTAAAAGGACCTCAGGTTTGTATAGTTAGGAAAAATGCAATTTTAGACAAATTGTCATTTGTTCCGACACGGCATACAAACCTTCGGTCCTTTTACAATAGGAAGACTCACTTCTTGGTGGGTGGAATCTGAGTCTTTTGTGTAACAGACTGGTGTTCGCCCTACCTTGGAAGCTTCCCTGGTCGTAAGAGCGAGGGAGGGATCCAAGCTCTGTCCGATTGATCGTGGGGTGTGCACCGCAGGATCATGGTCAGACCTCTGGACCGAGTACTAAGAGAGGGGCATGCGCATCTCTTAGTACCAGCAATGCAAGAACTTGTTCCTGTACAGGAGCAAATATAAAGTCATGGGGTTTGACTCTTGTAGGCATCCACTTCCCCCCCTTGCAGAGGAAGTGGTGGATATTCTGCTCCTATCCCTAGTGAAAGGGATAGGATGGGGCTCTGTCATATAGCTCACCTGCATCTCGTCCTCATCCAGCGTAGTGACGACCAATGGCCCTCTGCCCACAGGTAGAAGGAGGCAAAAATGGGAAGAAGAGAGCCAGTCACTCACTCACTCACACATCCATCCACACAGTCACACCAGGACTTCGAGTGCTGTTCAGCCTGCGAGGGTCTGGGTTAGCTACACAACTTGTTGAGCAGCCACCACGGGTCCCCCAAGGAAAAGGTATCCAAGGACCTGTGGGCAATATCCCGAAGGTAGAAGGACGTAAAGGTCGTCCTGGTTAGACCAGACCCCTGCCTTCAGGACCTGCGCCACGGAGAAGTTCTTGCGAAACGCCAACGAGGGGCCAATACCTTCTGACTTCGTGAGCTCTCGGACGGGACGTACGGATGTCGTCACTACCATCAGCCTCATACGCCCTCCTGATGACCTCACGCAGCCAGAATGAAAGAGTGTTCTTGGATACTTCTTTCTTGGTGACCCCGGTGCTAACGAAGAGGCGTCGACACTCAGGCCTGAGGTGACGAGTTCTCTTCAGATAGCGCCGTAGCGCCCTCACAGGACAAAGCAGCATCTCATCCGCATCATTATCGGTGAAGTCCAATAGGGAGGGAATCGTGAATGACTCGAACCTGTCATCAGGGACTGACGGTTTCTGAGTCTTCGCAACGAAGTTCGGGACGAAAAAATCGAGCGTCACGGATCCCCATCCCCTGGAGTGTCGTACATCATAGGAAAGACCATGAAGTTCCCCTACTCTCTTCGCCGATGCCAGGGCCAGCAAGAAGAGGTCTTGAGGGTCAGATCCCTGTCTGACGACTCTCGGAGTGGCTCGAACGGTGTTCGAGTCAGGACTCCTAAGGACGAGAGTCACGTCCCACGCAGGGGGCCTGAGTTCCCTGGGTGGGCAAGACCTCTCGAAGCTCCTCATCAGCAAGGAGATCTCGAACGAGTCGAGGATGTCAACCCCTCAGTTTCAGGACGAGCGCCAAGGCGCTCTGTATCCTTTCACTGTGGGGACTGATAGGAGCTTCTCTCGGCGAAGAAAAACGAGGAAATCCGCTACCTGCTGAAGAGTGGCTCTGAGGAGGAATAGACCCCGTCTACGACACAACCACAGAAGACGGCCCACTTCCCCTGGTACACAGCTGCAGAGGACTGACGGACGTTTCCAGCCATCTCTGTTGCTGCGCTACGAGAAAAGCCTCTCGTTCGCAAGAGATGGTGGATAAACAGCCAGCCGTGAAGACGTAGGGACTGGACTGCTCGGTGGTACCGCTCGACGTGTGGCTGGGCGAGAAGGTTGTGCCAAGGGGGAATCTCTCTCGTTCTCCTGCGAGAAGAGCCAGCAGGTCCGGATACCAAATGGCCTGTGGCCATTTGGGAGCCACCAGGATCAATCCTGAGATTCGGGGTGACCAGCGCTCGACTGATCACCTTGCGAATCAGGCTGAACGGGGGAAAGGCATAGACGAAGAGGTTGTCCCACGGGTGTTGAAGAGCGTCCTCTGCAGCTGCCCATGGGTCCGGCACGGAACCGAGAAGAACACCTGGAGCTTCCTGTTGTGCCGGGTGGCGAACAGATCCACGACTGGTCGCCCCCCCACAGGTCGAAGAGCCTTTTTCCGCCACGTCCCCTGGTGTTAGAGACCATTCGTTCGGTCCTATCGACCTGATCCCGACGGGCTGAGCGTGCTGCTACTACATTCCTCTTCCCTGGAATGTGCGTGCCGACAGCTCTATTGAGTGTGCCTGAGCCCATCGTGCACGCTGCCGTGTCAACTGGTACAACGGAGAGACACTAGGCCCCCCTGTTTTGTTGTGGACGTAAGCCACCACCGTGGTGTTGCGCACATCAACACCACTGAGTGTCCCATCAAGCGGTCCTGAAACTCTTGGAGAGCGAGGGAACGCTGCCTTGAGTTCCAGTACATTGATGTGAAGGTGCTTGTCGTTCTCGTCCACACTCCTGAAGTCAGCAACTCCTCCAGGTGTGCGCCCCATCCCTCGGTCGATGCGTCTGAGAACAGCTGCATGTCCGGGGGGGGAGTGCGCAGAGGCACTCCTCTTAGAGGTTCCTGTCGTCGAGCCACCAGGCTAGGTCCTGCCTCACCTCCTGTGTCAGTGACACTGGAAAGCTTGGGGGATCCGTCGCCTGTGACCAACTCTCCTTTAGTCTCCATTGAAGAGACCGCAGTGAAGACGCCCGTGAGGGACTAACTTCTCGAGTGACGACAGGTGTCCGATCACGACTTGCCATCGCTGAGCTACCTGTTCCTGCCGAGACAGGAACTGGTTGGCTGCCTCTCTGAATCTGCTGATCCGCGAGTCCGCCGGGAAGACCTCGCCCTGCTACCGTGTCGATCAGCATACCCAGTACTTCATCCTCTTGCTTGGGCTCGAGATCGGACTTCTCGAAGTTCACAACGATCCCCAGATCGCGACAGAACTCGAGCAGCCGATCCCTGTCCTGTAGCAACTGCGAGCGGGAGCTCGCCAGGACTAACCATCGTCGAGATACCTCATCAGACTTATCCCGTGCGAATGGCCCAAGCAGACACCAGAGTGAACACTCGCGTGAACACCTGTGGGGCGGTTTGAGAGACCGAAGCACAGTGCCCTGAACTGGTACAACAACCGTCCCGTCGAGGATGAAGCGGAGGTACTTTCTGGAGGACTGATGAATGGGTATTTGGAAATACGCATCCTTCAAGTCCACTGAAAGCATGAAATCGTTCTCCCCTGATGGAGTCGAGCACTGAGCGTGCCGTCTCCATCGTGAACCGGGTCTGGCGAACAAACCGGTTCAGGGAGGAGAGATCTATCACCGGGCGCCAGCCTCCCGTAGACTTTTCCACAGGAAGAGTCGACTGTAAAAGCCCGGTGATGATCCGTGACGATCTCTACAGCCTCTCTTGCTCAGCTGATGGTCTTGATCTCTGTCTGAGTGCTACGTCCTTCGGTGACCCGGGGGACGTACGACTGCTGTTGGACCGGGTTGGAGGTGAGGGGTGGCCGAGATTCGAAGGGTATAGATATCCCTCCCGAAGGACATCTACAATCCCAGGTCTCGGCGCCGTAGCGCTGCCAAGTTGCCCAATGGCTGGCCAGGCACCCCCCACTTCCCCCGGCAGCAGGTGAGGGGGAACGCCGTCCCTAGCGTTTCCCCCTTTCTTCGACTTCTTCCCAGAGCCTCCAGGGCTGGGATGAGGAGGGCTGGGAGGAGGGCTGGTTACGGCCCCCTTGCCAGAAGTGTGAAGAAGACAGAGTCATTCCTCGGGGCTTCGACGCAGCAACCGTCTTAGCAGCCGAGGAAGCGCTAGCCGAGCTCTTAGACTTGGCCGCAGTCCGAGGCTGCCCGAAGCCTTCGAGACTGCCTGGTGAACCAGACGGTCACTGTCTTCAGTGCGCCGTCTGTCCACCGCAGCGTCCACCATCTCTCCTGGGAAGAGAGGACGTGGAACTCCGTAGAGGTCCGTTTCGAAGCCCCAACGCCGCCTCACGCCCGGCCGCCCTGGAAACCCGAGTAAGGACAGCGTCCCTTCGTCGGAGAACCAGGTTGGCCCACAGGTTCACCGTCTGGTGGGCAAGGAAGGAGATGGTCTCTTCCCCCAGACTGGCAAAGTCTCCTGAAGGCCGAGTCCTCTTCGGGAGAAATTCCCCCGGAGTTGGCTGCGACCTTAGATACTGTGAGGGACCACAGATCTAAAGCCAGGAGACGGCCTGGAAAGCTGCCATGGCGGTAGATTCCAGGCCGAGTGCCTCTTGCTGCAGAACCACAGGTTCTCGGACAGGAGCTGTTGCAGAGACACACCCGGAGTCAGCCTAGCTAACTCCGGGTTCACCTGTTGGCGGCATCGGGTCTTCGATATGGCACGTAAAACCGCCGCTGTCGTAGCAGAGGAGGTGGAAGCAGCTTGCTCGACCTGCCATACTTGAGCGAACCGTCTGTCTTGTCCCGGAGACAAGCGATTCAACCTGGTCCAGCAACTGAGTCCGCAAGCTCGGAACGCGGCAAACCCACCGTCGGTCTGGGTTCCCTCTTCGGGCCCCAGAACGACTCGAGCCGGGACGTGGGCTCGGATGGTGGGAGCGGCGATCCTTTCCCCGAGGTCGTTGTGCTGACGAATCAGCGCAATAACCTCGGCAAAGTTCCTCTGGATCTCGGGTGTGATAGCATCCTGTGGAGTCGGACCGTCCAGGTCTCGAACAGGAGTACCTCCCAAGACCCTCCTCCCTCAAGGAGAGGAGCAGCGACAGCCCCCCTCTGGTCTCCTCCAACCACCTGTGCGTACGACCTGGCTGGTCCGAGAACCGAGCCTGGTAGTACGACGTACGTGGCGGGATCCTGAGGGGCGCACCCCTCACTATCACTCCTCAACTACCTCGCCCCTCCCGGTGTAACCCGGAGGAGGTTGAAGGTATGGGAGAGGCAGACCTGACGCTCTCTCCTCGCTCACTGGCAGAACCAGCGGGCTTGGAGGACTGCAGGCGATCGCCAACCCGCGGTGGCGATCGAGCTGCAGACCTAGTCGAGCCGTCTCGCTGTGGAGAACGGCTGGAACCGAGAACAGCGGCCCCGGTCTCGTGTGTCAGAGGAGCTGGTGCTGGTCGCCGTACCCGATCGCTCTCTGTGAGAGCGACGGTCAGGCGACCGGCGAGCTCCACTGTCACGGTGAGACCGGTGCATATCCTCACGGTGCGTCAGTTCGCTGGTACCAGCCGTGGCTGGTGCCGGCGAACGGGGGGACCTCTTCCCAGCCTCAGCCCGTGGCCGGTCGTGGACCGTCACGTCCGCCCGGGTAGCCAGCCGCTCGCCGTGAGAGCGAGAGCTGGTCTGGTGAGAGTCGCGTGAGCGGCTGTCACCCAGTCTTTCCGCCTCCGTGCCGTGAACCTGACGCTGAGCGGACTCAGAGGTCTGGTTCCTGGCTGCACGGTCGCTGGTAGGCGACCGTACACTCGGTACCTCTCGCGAACGAGCGGCCGAGACGGATCCTGCTGCCGTGGCCGAACCACTAACAGCAGGTGAGGAAGTGCCGGTGTTAGCCGGCACCCCTCTGGCCCCCGTAGTCTTCTTCCTTGCGGGAGAAGAGACGGGTCCTGCTCCCGAAGGAGCAGGGCGACCAGCGGAAGAACCCCCCGTCTCACCAGAGCGAGACGGGCCCTTAGAAGCTCCCGAAGGAGACTTCTTAGGGGGGGGGAAAGGCGACCTTCTTCTTCTTAGGCGGGGGAGCCTTAGAAGAAGAAGGGGAAGAGCGGCAGACACGACGACGACGAAGAAGACGATGAAGACGACGACGACACCTTCCTCCTCTTCTTTCTTTTCTTCTTCGTCAACCTCCTCAGGACCGACGTAAGACTGTCATCCAGGACGGAGCCGGGGCTGCTGTTGCCGAAGCAACAGGGCCCGGACGTACCTGTCCGAACAGACCAGCATCGGGAGCAGCGGCGCCAGGAACAGGGACAACATCAGCAGGTGCGAGCATCACAGGAACGGCAGTGGAGACGGCAGGAGCAGGAACAGGAACAGCAGCGGTGGTCACGGCAGGTACGGCAGGCTGTGTGGACGGTACAGATGGTCTAACCAGCGCACAGACATCATCGGCACCGGTGGGAGGTCCAGGGGCGAGCTCTTCGGGCACATGAAGTCCGGTCGTGCAACACGGCAAACCCAGGTGGCGGCATCACACTCCCCCAGTTACGGCGACTGGCCCCTGCACCGATGTTGTGGGTCACAGAGACCGCGTGCTGGGTGTACACCAGGTGAGGAGGTTGACGCGTAGCCAGTGTTGTCAGGGTCGTGGTGGGTGGTTGTTGACCGTAGCGTGCGTAACCGCCACGGAGCCAGCGAGATGATAGAGCAGCCCCCTGGTGGACATCGGCACGGCCACTGCAGTCCCAACGACGCCCACACCTGTCCGAGGTCATCCTTCACGGCAACCGCACCTGAGGAGGCAAAAGTCGGGTGATTAGGAGGATCCTCTACCCCGCTTGGCTGCAGAAAGCGAAGACGAGCGGATAGAGGACCCAGAGTACAACTCCTACGTCGGGGTACTAGGCGCCCTCCTCCACACTCGACAAACTCGGGAGAGGAAGGGACCACCTAGACACCGCCCCGAAGGGGAAAGCGCGAGGCGTGGAAGTTGACGGGTTGGCAGGAAAGAAGACGAAGTGTCCGTCACCAAAAGGAGTCGCGGGAGAGCTTTCCGACGACTCCTTTGCAGGCCTTCGCTTCTTCCTGCCCTCATACAATGTCCACATGCGCCTCCGACCAGTTCATACAAACATCACATGGGCTCGGCCCGGGTGCATTCGCGCCCCGCACCGGAGCACACAAACATGAGGGTCTATCTCGGGGAAAGATCTGAATTTCCCACATTTGCGCCCTTCGGTACCCGGGCAAAGTCTCCTTGGGGTAGCGAGGCGCGGAGATTCCATCATTAATGAATTCAGCGTAATTAATATGAAAAGAGAGAATACTGTACTTACAATCTTTCATACACAATTACAAACAAACAAGAAAGCAAACGACGAGCAGCGGGCAGAGAGCGAACACACACGTCCATCCACTGTGAGGCCGAAAGCAAAAGTGGTTTGTTTACCTCCCATCGCGCGCGCGCGCGCCTGTCGGACAAGCAGTTAACTACCGAACCCCTTGTTCGAAAGCTTACGACCTATCCAGCTGCCGCTAGTATCTTCCTATTGTAAAAAGGACCGAAGGTTTGTATGCCGTGTCGGAACAAAAAATGTTTTCAAGGCAGTTTTGAAATCCAATATGGCGGCAATCGCGTGACTAGCCGTTCTAACCACAGACAATCCACCATCTTTCCCAGCCTTCCCAGCACATCATTTGAACAATGTTAGCGTATATATGAAACGTTTATTGATCTTACTCAAGATTGCAGTTGTAATCAGCACAATAAAACAACATTTTGTTACCTATATTAGTGAAAGTATGAAACTTTTTATTCTTGGGGTCATTTTGAACCGAATTCATTTTTACCTTGAAATCGGTAGTTTTTTATCCTTAGTGCCATCACAACTGAAAGTCCACAGTTCTTATTTGATTGTAATTATATACACATTTTGGTCTTAATTCACTCCAAATTGCATTTGAACCATGTTCTGTTCCTGGTTCCTAAGCACTCATTCCACAAACACAGTTATGAGCAGCAGACGACTACCAATGTGTGTGAGGTGCAAAGCTTTATTCCCTTAATTGTTTTACTTTACTCAGTATTTAGTTTAACTTTACTTCAAAATGTTTATTTAATTCATGTCTATTATCCCTTTTATGCAACCAATTAACCAGGAAAATTACAAATATTTCTGATGTACTTAGGAGCAGACGACGCGACTAAAAAAGGACTTATTGTTGCCAATCTAGTGGAGCTTCACACATATGCCAATGCATTTACAAACTGTTTCCATGAATTCTAGTTGTCATAGTAATGCAGTTATGATAAAATTGCTGTAATATCTATATATACTACAAATAGATACGCTAATTTAACTTATGTCCCGGTTTTTGTGTAAGTCTTATACCCAGTTTGGAGGGTAAAACACATACCAATTGGCAACACTGATAAACAACTGATAGAGCGCAAAACGCCGCTAAGAATGCCGTAGTTCCCTTGGATAAGTACTGGTTAGAGGTCAGGTTTACGATTGTTTGTCATGAAAAGAAAGTGCCCCAGCATCTATGGGTACAAATAGTGTGCAGACTTAGCACAGGAATGAGAAGTTTTGTTGACACAAACGACTCCACAAACAGCGAGATGGCGTCAATCTTCTAAACTTTTTTAATTGTAAGTAAAAATTTTGAAAGCGTCATGTGGGTTGTATGCACTGCATTGGCCACACTTTTCCTTACCCTCAGTTTAAATTTAAAAATATGCTTAATTTATTCTAACTGGGGTTTGGGGGAAAAATACTACTTTACTTCGAAAGGAGAGTAGTAGAGGTCTTGAGCTCCTGCTACAACCACCAACAACTCATGACTGATGACCATCTCTGGTGTCCGGACATGTTAAAGTACTTTTTTCGATTGCAGCCAAATACACAGTAGTCAGTGAGTAGGCCAGTCCATTCAGTTTGTTTACCCTATCTCCCAGTCTGCGGCGGGCCCATAATCCCCAAACCTGGGATACCTGTTTCACCGACCTGTTTGTTTAGTATAAACCTTGTTCTAGGCAGCTAGGCTACCTACCTATTACCTATAGCTAGGTATCACGAACCGGTTTTCATTGCGGACAAAGGTCAATCACTAAGGCTAGCCTAGTCTACAAACCTTACCACAAAAAGGATACTTGGCTAATTGGAATACACGTACAGTTACATGAAGGCCAATTATACAACCCCTAACGGATTGGGCAAAACCTAGAACGTAGTAACTACCTAGTAAGTAAGCCCTATATACTAGGTAGGTAGGCTAGTAGCTACTTGGTTGTAAACCAATGCAAGACCTTCGTCTGTGAATGTCGAACATACTTTAGGTAATAATCTCAAACAGATTAGCAACTCGTACAGTATTACCTCGTCGAGGAAGCTGAAGTCGTCATTGTCTTCATCAACATAGTATACGTAAAATATGTCAGTTGAAGCAGATAACAGGTTTCACGGGCACTTCAAAGATCCTGAAATCAGCGCCAACGCACAGTGTTTACGAAACGACCCAGTGTTAAATAGGTTTGTTTCTTTCAAATATTCTAACACCGACGTCAATAAAAGTATTTTTATTCATATTAGTGGCGTGAAATTTGTAAATCCCATTCATTGAACATTTTTAAAGATCAATTTCAATCCTACACCATTGGGGATTGGTTATCAGATATTAAAATGGTGCAAAGGATGAATGAACGTTTCCCGAAGCTTCCAAGAAAATCTACATAAATATTAAATTTCCTTTCACTTACACATTTTTCATAAATATTGGATGGATGGCTACTTTGAAATTACCAATTAAATACGAGCAAGTTTTCTAGCAAGGTTCTTATAATCGAAGAAAGTGCAACCGTGAGAAGTGTTTTGAGCGAAACCTTAATAACCTCCTGTAGGTGGCAGTAGTTGTATTTGTTGGTGTTTGTTATCGTCCTGAAAGACATTTTCAGTCTTGACGACCCAATATTCTTTATTTCTCGCTCTGTCTTCATGATTTCACAATGAGTGCCAGACGGTGAGTACTACGTTCCTTGTTGATTATGTTAAAGTGGAAGATGTATAGTATGTGAATGCAGTTGATGGTCGTAGCGTAAATTCAAAAATTATAATTTTGGTTCAGATAACTTAATTGTCAGCCTACGACAGGATTTATCCTATTTGAGGTTCTTTAAAACCTTACGTAGACTTAATCGATTTCAAGAATTCTAGAAGAGTGAATGAACTGTGTATTTCAGCTGTAAATATTCATAAGCTGTACTAAATTTTTTGATAAATTACCCGAGTGGTACTGTACGTCAGGTGTTTAGTAGCGACCTTAATACAAGTAGCCTACCGTAGGGTAGCTGGCTACGAATAAGACTTAACTTACCCATGGGCTTCATTTAGCCCAGTCCTCAGTTAAGTTATGCTTGCCTAAGTAAGCCTAGAATGAGGCATGTTAATCTTCTTTTACTGTCTAACCTTTTACCTGGGAATGCTTGCTTAGGTACAAGTGTAAATTTACTTACTATCTTCATATCTCATTCTCATCATCCGTATTAGCTACTGCTAATACAGGGGTAATTTAATTCATAGCAATCCTATACATTCGTACTACTTCATAAATCACATTTTCAGGCTACTTGAAATGTGTTTTATGCATCTCACCATTACCTATTTTTTTGAAGTGCTACTAGGGTAACAACCGAGTGGACTGGCCAACACCGACTACCATGGTTTTGGCCACCCTCCGAGAAAGTACTTTTACATGTCCTGACACTGGAGATGGTCATCAGTCATGAGTAAATATTTTCTCCAAAGCTAGAAAATTAAGGCCATATTTTAAGATTTAAACAGAGGGTAAGTAAATACTAATGGCCAATGGTTGAAAAGAGTGTATCGGTCACTGCGGTGAGAATATAGGTAAAAACCTCATGGTACAGGGGTGGACCATGTACGATCATCGTAAACAACCCCCAAAAAAGTACATTATAACGTGTCCTGACATCGGAGATGGGCATCAGTTGCGACTTGTTGTTTGGTGAAAACGGAGCTAAAGACCTCTACTCCAGTGAATCAGGGCGCGTTATAATGTACTTTTCTTGGGGTGGTACACATGGTCCCCCCTGTACCATGCGATTTTTACCCTAAGTGGTGCTGAAATTATTTTCACTGCACGGTGACAATGTTCACTTCATTATTTTTTTCTATATCTAATCCATTTATTTTATCCCCTTCTAGTGTGAATCACTGTTGTGCGGCACTTGCATGGACTAATGAGCCACTTTTCACCCGATATTTAATTGGTGAAACAAAATTACAACTCAAAATTTAAGCATACCATTCAAAAGATTGAAGTTTCGTCAAAAGTGAGATATGTGAAACCGCCATATGAACTAAAATAAGCATGTGAGGTCTTTGTAAAATATGTTTGCAAGGCAGTTTTTTAATCCAATATGGTGTGGTATCATCTCGTGAACAACCAGGCATACACTGGCTGACACAACTCAGCCCTCATTTGAACAATGTTTGTAGTTGTAATCAGCACAATAAAACAACATTTTTATTGCCTATATTAGTAAAGTATGAGACGTCTTATTCCCACGATCATGTTTTTTGAACTGAAATGCAGTTTTACCTTGTAATTGGTGGTTTTTATCCTTACTGCCATCACAACTGAAACTCCAAAGTGCTTATTTGATCGTAATTTTACACATTTTGTTATTAATTTACTCCAAATTCAACTTAAAATATGTGAGTTTTTTATGTCAAAAGCCATGGGGGGAATAATTTATACTTGTCCATACGCGAACAACAAACCCTCCCTGGTCTTAACAATAGGATAATTTCTAGCGCCTAGCTGGATCCAGTAAAAAAGTACTTGAAAGCAAGGAATCTTGTGGTATCAGGCAATGTATGGCGGTAAGATCAGGTGAAGAGTGGTCAAACGCCGAACATCTACGCCAGTCTTTTCTGTACCACCTTGGGACGAGAGTGGGTTTTTTTTCCTCTCTTGACCTTTTCCCGGTTTTTGCCCATTTAGTTCCTTTTGTGCGTTTGTGTGTGTTTTGCCTAATGTTATGGCTGCTTCTGCTCCTTCTCGACGTCAGTGTTGGTGCCCCGAATTCCTGGATTTCCGTGTTCTCTTTTCTTGGCTTCGTCAGCGACGGACCATCCAATTTTTGTACGATTTACGAATCCTTGTACAGAATACCGGGCATGGCCTTTGGAGCAGTGGATGGTTTTTTATGGTAGAGGGAACGTCGGAGAGTCTCCACTCTTCCTTCTTGGGAGGGCTTTACTCCTCCTTCCGATGTTTCGTCATGCCGCAGTAGTCAACCCCCATAGTAGCATGCCCCTGCTTCTCCTTCCTTTTCTTCCATTGATTCGTCGATGGAAGAATCGGGAGGTCGCCAGGTTATTATTTGTAATGTAGCCCCCTCTTCTTCGGGAGTTTTTCGGTTCCCGAGAAGGGTAAGGTTTTTTCATCATTCTCTTCTCTTCTAGAGTCGGAGGCGTCCAAAATGTTGCGATTTGGAAGACGCTTGGCTATGGGGTACACCGTCCTTAGGGGGGTTGCTAGTGCATTTTGAGGAGGCTCGCACCCCCCTCACCAGTCCACCAGACCGCCCCCCCCCTCCCCCTCCCCCTCCAGGCCTCGTCTCCACGGGAGGGAGCAGCGGCCATCTTGTATTGCTCTGCCGGCTGCCGCTGCCTTGTCTCTAGAGTGATGCTGCAGCGTCAGCCCTGTTTTTGTCGTCACGGGGCCCATCTTTGTGTATTCCTCCGCCGTGGCGTCTCTCTCCCCCTGGCTCAGAGGGAGGTAGTGACGTCACCGCCGCTTGTGATGTCACTTTTATCGATGACGTATCTTCCAGTCACCTCCGAGCCGCCTCTCTTAGACGTGACGTCATCTCTGCCACCCAGTTCGAAACATCTACCTTCCTTGTCTTCGGAGCCTTCTCTGGCACATCAGAGGCTGGACTCTGTTTTAGATGGGAAGTTGGCTGCCTTATCGGTTGGGAGGACTGGTAGGAAACGCGTTGCTTCGTCCCCGCCTTCCAAGAAGAGTGCGCATAAGAAGCTGTGCTGACTCCCTCTCCCTCTTCCCACTCTACGCCTCGTGGGCGTAGGCATTGGAAGGCTAAGGACCTTGCCCTTCCTTCGCCGCTGAGGGAGGAACAGCACGGACGTGTTCCCGAGAGTGCTGTGGTTTTGGGAAGTGTTAGTAATGTGTGGTTCTGCAGGGGTTTGCTCGCGCTAAACCTCATACGTGCAACCTACCCCACCCACCCGTCCTTGCACATCGCGAGCGGTGGTGGCAACCTCCCTCCCCCGTCCATGCATGTGATGGTAGTGCCCCTTCTTCTCCCCAGGCCTATTCGTCCGCCGTAAGACCCGAAGGTCAAAAGAAGTGAGCACGGAGTTTGTGCAGCCGGAGTGTTTGCTTGCTTCCAAGTCTTCCGCTATAAGGGATCCTCCGTCATCTCTAGTGCTCAAGTTTCCCCCCATCTCACGTACGTACGGCCGCCACGGCTGTGTCCGTTGATGGCCGTCTGGAGTCACCTATTGAGGCAAGTGATGTGCCTAATGTTTTCAGTGGGTCCGTCTCGGAGGCTGACGCTTGGACCCACCCCAGATAGGACTAGTAGAGATTTCAGACTGGTTGCCTACTAACCCTTCTGTGAATTTTGGTGAAGAAAACGCGTTAGAGGAGGCTACACATCCTTCTCAGCGTCGGTCCGCCGGTGCCAGAAGCAGGAAGAAAGGGGACACGCAGGAGTTTCTGTCTTCCTTTTCGGAGGTTGTTGATCTCATTCGTGGGTTCAACAATTTGGAAAGTAGGACCCAGGATTGGTCTTCCTACACTCCTTCTTGCTTAGAAGCCTTGGTGGGAGCTGCTCAGGACCCCAAATCAATCTCTCCAGCTGCCGTTGTCAGGGCACGTTCAGTCGGTCTTGCAGAAGGTTAACGCCTCTGTTTCTGACCGGGACGGTTCACTTCGCTCTAGAGGCTCTACCAAAAACTCCTACCCCCCACCTCCCTTCACAAGACATAAGAAAGTACTATGCTACAAGCTCTGCATTTTTTTGTTGTCAAGCCACCTTAACCCAGATGTCATTCGCCTGAAGCCGGGTTTGACTTTGGAACAGGTGAGGCCAGTGGCTCTGTCCTTATCTCCGCAAGACGCCTTAGCCTTGGAATCTAGGCGGCCCCCTCCCATGTTGCAGACGGTTTTTTGGCTTGGACCCTCTAGTCTGTGGTGATTGCCAAGATAGCTTCTGACAGGTGGCCCCTGATGGGTTGGTGTGTAGCCGCCTCGCATGCCAGTCTTTTGCAATACCGGGGGCAAGGCGTTTTCTTATTTGGCCATCATTCAGTGCCAAATTTTATAGGGCTAATTTTCTTCTGGGTTAGGAGAGACGCGACTTTTGTCTAGGATAGAGAAAACGCTCGGACACCGAGTCTTTGCTTGGCCTTGAGGAACGGTTTGACCTGTTAGAATCGCTATTTTTTGTTTCCACGGACCGAACTCGACAGTGCAATAGACCGACGTCGGGCTGACACCAAGGACCGTCTGGTGCACCAGGCTGTGTCTAAATCAAGAGCCTCGCCCTCGGAAAAACGTTTTTTTGGCCCCCCCTCCTCCCCCCAGTCCAGCAGCAATCAAGGAGATCGTCCCCTGGTAGGCCATCGAGGACCTCGAGTTTGGCAGGGCCTTCCCGTTCGTCACAGCCCAAGTCTCAGGATCAACACCTCTTTCACTCTCGTTCCTTTAAACCAAGAAGAGGCCCTAGGAGCAGAGGTCAAGGGGGCCGTCGGTAGGTTGGGTGCCTCTCCCTCTCCGCACCACGGGTGGGGGGGGTGCCTGGCTGGCCATTGGCCCAAGTGGCAGTGTTACGGGCGGAGAAGTGGGTGGTAGATGTCCTTCGGGTGGGATACCTGTTGCCATTCGACTTCTCTCCTCCTCTGTCGAACAAGCCGCAGCCTCAGGAAGCGTATCCACCAGATTCTCTGAAAGTTCTTGCCTCTTCAGGAGGAGGTGCAGAAGATGCTGGACAAGGATGCGATAGCGGAAGTAGTGCGTCCGTCCCTGGGGTTTTACAGTCTCATCCTCTTGGTGCCCAAGGCATCGAGAGGATGGGGGCCTGTGATCGACTTATCCACCTTGAATCGCTTCATCAGAAAGACGATTCAGCATGTTTCAAGATGGAGACCCCGCACTCGGGTGTTGGCAGCCATGAGGGAAGGCGACTTCATGCTGCCGATAGACTTTGAAGGACGCATACTTCCAAATCCTTTCATCCCACGTCCAGGAAGGAAGTTTCCCTTCGCTTCTCTCTGACGGGCAAGATTATCGAGTTCAAAGTCTTGTGCTTCGGGTTGACCACAGCCCCTCAAGTGTTCACAAGGGTCTTCTCTCTCATGTCAAGTTGGGCCCATGCTCAGGGGATCCGTTTGCTGAGGTACCTCGACAATTGGTTGGTCTTGGCAGTTTCCAGGGAAAGCTGCTGCAAGACAGGGATCGTCTTCTTCGGTTCTGCCTGTACCTGGGCATTTTAGTCAACCAGGAAAAGTCGAACTTCGTACCCACTCAAAGGATTCTCTACTGGGCATGGTCATCGATACGACAGTGGCGAGATTTTTCCCGTTCAGATCAGAGATTGGAGAAGTTGCGGGCTGTGGTACGCAACAATTCCTCTCAAAGTCCGCATCAGTCAGCTCATCAGTGGCAGGTTCTTCTGGGAGTGCTATCTTCCCTGGAGAAGCTGGTCGCTCATGTGCGTCTTCATCTTCGGTCTCTGCAATGGAGACTTATAATAGGTCTTATAGGAATTCCATCTTAACATGCCCAGGATGTCCTAGCACTTATATTGGATCAACAAAAAGGTTGTTGCAGATGCGTTATTATAGTCACTTAGGGTTGAGTTTTAGTTAGAAACGGGGCAAAGATTGAGTACCAGAACATTTAAATATCAAAAAATCATGCTATCAATTGTAAAATTGAGGTCAAGAAGCAGCACTTTTCCATATTAGGGTATTCTAAGGATGCAGATTATCTGACAACCTTAGAGTCATTATATATTAAAAGACTCGTTCCATCGTTACGGTGGTGGCTGCTCCTCTGCTCAACTATATCTGGCATAGTCGTCTTTGAGATTGGTGTTCTTCTTTGGTCATTCTATCTTCTTCCTTTGTACCTGAAGGTTGGTGTAACAGCAGTTGTTTTTACCTTGCTTCTTTTTTTGATCTTTTAACAATGTATTTTTAATTGTCATTTTAAAATCCATGTGTATTTTAGTATTTTTAATGTTATTATTTTGTCATTTTTTTTCAGACTGATGATGCCACAATAGTCATGTGCGAAACGTTTCTTAATGATTAAATCTTTTAAAACATCCATGTGTCTTCGGGATTCCTGAATTGATTATATATATATATATATATATATATATATATATATATATATATATATATAGTATATATATATATATATACTATATACTATATATATATATATATATATTATGAATAGATACACTAAATTAACTTATTTCCATGGTTTTTTGTAAGTCTTATACCAAGTTTGGAGGGTAAAACACTAAAAACAATTGGCAACGTCATAGCTATATAACAACGAATATTTTCAAATGAATGATCATGAATACGTAATAAATATATGCAGTTCATAACCTTATTCTGGTCTTTAACTAATTATTTAAATGTTATCTACCGCACTCTTCTTCATCTTCTTCCCAAAACAATCAACATGTTTTTCCCAATCCGGAGGCGATACACCTCGTCGTTTAAAGATTGTTGTGAAGAAAGTGTCCCAGCGTCTTTGTGTATGAGTGGTGTTTGGATTTAGCATAGGAAATGGGAAATTATTGAAACAAGTGACTCCCCAACATTGAGATGGCGTCAATCTTCTGAACATAGGTGTTATGAGTAAGGTGTTATGAGTAAACTTTTTTGAAAGTGTCATGGAAGTAAGTTTGCACTGCGCATGGCTAGTACTTTTGTTAATTTAACTTCTGTATTGCAATACACTCCCTGAACACCTGAATTAGCCCTGTCCACTGACCAGCCCGAACTATATCCCCACATATTTACCCACTAAGTGGGTAATTTTAAACTGTCAGTGTTACCAACGCTGCAGGTAAAATCTAGTCAAATGATTACCTGTGTTAACCGTTGGCAACTCTGCCGCAAATACCTGCCACCAGTGGCCTGTCCTCCTCATTCCTCAATTGAATCATTCACTATCAAATTGTTTTTTGTTCGCCTTGCTGTGCGGATCAGTCCCACATCAGGCGAACTTTTGGTCATTTAGCCCGACCCCACTCAGAGTTTTCGCATCTTGGTTACAAACTACGAATTTTCCCGTTTCACTTTGGATAGCTACTTTGTACTCGCTAAGGATAAGTTTTGGAAAAATAAACGTTCATCGCCTTCTACAAACGCCTCGACGATCGAGCCTTCTACTGCTGATATGTTGTGCTCATCGCTCTAAAATAACGTTGTCGCCGACTGCAAAACGCCTCTGCTCCTACTTCATCTACAGTTTGACGATCGAGCCTTCTACTGCTGATATGTTTTGGTGATCATCGGCTCTGCACGCCCTTCAAGCGTAGGATGAGTACCCGCACACATGATCGACGTTCTTTTCGTTATTTCGTGTAGAAAGTTTAGTGCAATACTAGTCAGAGATGTTTGTCTTGGTCAGGAGACAACGAAACATTAGTTAGTTATTCCAGAAATTAGTAGACAGGTTATCATATAGTATGTTAAGCATATTTCTAGCCTGACGAATAATTTTAACCAAAATAGAGATAGTATTATTAGTAGAATATAGTGAATTCTAATCGTTCTTTTTCAGCCCCCCTGCCTGTTCCAGAACCTGCCCTAACGGGTGCTGGGGGTAATGGAGAACCGCAAGCCTCCGAGTGGGTAGGTTCTGCCGGCCCCCCCGGCACGGAGCAGGCAGTGTTGGCAGCAGATTTCCCCTCCCTCGATTTGTAAGTTCAGGATGATGAAAATTTTAGGTCAGATATAGACGAGTGGGATAATAGGCTAAATAGTGTTTAGGAAGAGAAAGTGCAGGCTTCTTCCGGGTCGGTTTTTTCTATTATTAGTTAGTTTATAGAGGGACAATGTCCTTAGAGCCTCTTGGGGTTTGTTTCTTGCTTCTAGTTCCTTGCGTCAGAATCTTTTAGGCCATGGTTGGCCGTTCAGATCTGGTTTTCGAGTCTGTCGGGTTCTGAAGAGTTGGATACTTATCTTTCGTCTTTAAGGTTACTTTCCCTCACTTATACGATAGCGTAATTTTTGTTAAGATCAACTAATTCTTCTGTTCAACGCATCTCGACGTACGATAATTTCGTTATGTAGAGAAATCGAATAAATTAACTACGACTAGCCTACTGTTCACGATGATATGTCGTATGAATGTACAGTAGCCTTGCCTAGCGCCGAAAGTATTCGCTGTACTACATATAGGTAGACTGATTTTTATAATGGCTAACGCTTAGGCTCAGGCATTCTGACTACGGATAATTCAGTACAGGTGTAATTGAAACGAACGAAAATCCGATCTTAGTTATAATTCAATAGGAATGTAATCGAACAGAAATGAAGATACAGATTCTGTCCGACTAAAGCATTAATTGTACGTGTATGTATCATCATATTAGCGTAGTGTAAAAATACTAACTCGGCAGTCATTCACGCTCTGGAATCAGCTGATGACCAATAAGGGTTTGCGTCGCCGTATCCACCTCATTCTTGTCCTGATTGGATAGCGTAACTAACGTAACAACTCTTTCTTACTTAGGCCAGGTTGTCGTCTTGAAGAAGACGGTTTTCTTGAAGCAAACATGTTTTCAACTATGTTGGACATTTAACAGTCCAATACGGTATCTTGTGGCATATGATTAGATGTCAGATACTAAAAAGCATTTCGTTGTATGACGTCTTCCATAGCGTTTAACGGACTAATGGCCGTCAGTAATTACATTGTGCTTATGTCAATTACAGTTACAAAGAATTACCAGTTGTATTATCAAATTACAGTGACAACTGAAATTAATATTTGACCTAATAAAGTTAATTTAATTACTTTAATTAAATATGTAATTTATTAATTTTCAATTAAATTGAAATGTAATGTATTTTTTTTTTTTCAATTAAATTACAATTACACAAACTTTTCAAAACAGCACTGTTGTAAGCAGGCGTGGCTTAGACAGACATGATGCCGGCTCCCGGATAGTCTATTTCCTTGGCTCCAGATTCAACCATATCACCTTGGTCTCGGCTAATGTTTTTGTTCCTAGTTACCATAATGAGTATCTGGATACTTAACTTATGAAACGAAGTCATGCTGTTCGTCTTACGATGTAATTTAAGGCCAAATTTGACTAATACGTATCATTAGAAGCTAGTTTTTCCCTCAGCTTAGATGCGTAATTTAGCGATTCCGTTCGTTTTTTCACTCGTTTTCATAGGTATTAGAACCTTACACTTGATTAATCTTTATCGGTGTGACAACAGTAAACGAGCTCTTTTTCATGCTATTACTTTCATTTTTACCACGGCTGCGTTTGAAATTCATACAAAAGCTTGGGACCTCTTCCAGGTTGCTGATGCACGTAATTTTGCCTTATCAGCTTCAGCTACATTTATATCATGATACAGTAATTACCGTCGCACGCGGATGAATACAATAACAGACGTTGTTTATCGGATTCGATACTTTCACACGCCGATCAATACATAAGTGATGTTGCTATAGGATTCGATCGTATTAAGCAACAAGTTCTCGTTTCGGTTGTTCATAGCTGTACGCATTATACGAGTATTTTAATTATCATTAAAGAATAATACCTTTTAACTTAGAAGAGGGTGCAAATTTATGGAATTGGGAGACGTTTAGAAAACGGTTTTTTTTGTAATTCTCTCTCTCTCTCTCTCTACTTTCCTGATTTTTCATTTTTTTTTTTCTCTACTCATGCTGTTTTTGTTGTTTCCCAACCCCTCTCCTAACAATTTGACCTCCATTTGTTTGCAAACCAGAGGGTTTTTTTCTTCTTGTTGTTAACAAACCCTTTTTCAAACATTTTTTTCCTGTCAACTTTCCCCCCTTCAGCGCTGAATGACCTCATAGTTCCCAATATTCGGCCTTTGGCCTAAATTTTATTTTAAACCCTACAATCTCGCTGTCTGATGCACGATGTTGCCTACGCCAGCTGCGCGAGAGATAGCAAGACTTATTTGCAATGTAGTTTCTGATTTCAAATACTAACCCCATCGTAAAATCGAATTAAACGCAAGTCAATTACGGTAGCTTCAATACGGACTGTATTCACGACCACGTCTTGAATAATTTCCTGATTTTCTAATGTTTCTCAGATTATCATGAGGAAAAGAGTATGTCTAGTTTCTCTCGCCCAGTTTTTTTCCTGTTAAAACAACCTTATAATGTCTTTACACAACCTTCTCAAGCGCTGACTCATTCTTCGGATGTCGCTTCGGAGTCTTCTCGCTCATCCTGTTTTTTATTTACCAATATCACAGTAAGAAGCCAGTTTCATTGTTTCATCCTGAAAATTGGAGATGATTTCAATCTCTCTCTCTCTCTCTCTCTCTTCCATCTCTCGTCTCGTCTAATCTCTCTCTCTCGCTCTCTCTCTCCTCTCTCTCTCTCTCTTTCTGGGTTAAGGAAATAATTTGGAGGGGCTGCCTTCGTAGCACCTTCCACGGGTCCTGTAATTTCTCAGGCTGCTGATGTTGATGCTTCAAGGCGGTTCCGCAACTCCGTATTTTCATCCTTACTTTTTTGTTTTGAGACGTAATGTGTCCTCCGTAGTTCTTTGAGGAGGCTACGCGGAATTGGAAATTCACCTGCGCCATCGTTGACTGTATCGATACCGGTTGTCACCACCCACACCTTTCATAGGGTAGTAATCTTCCTTCTTCGTTCCCATTTATACCTTAGGAGTGTGAGACGTAACGTGCTTTTACCGCGGTAATTGCTGGGGGGGCTACGGCCGTTCGCAGTTAGTCTGCATCGTAATTAGCACCTTTTGTGCCCTCGGGCCCCTTTCTTAGGGTAGCTGGTAATTCCTTCTGCGGCTCACCCCATTGGTTCCGCAGTTCGTAACCCGTTATTAGAGCACTGTACCGCACAGTTTGGTTCTCCACCTGCACATGTCGGCGCTAGGTGTTCCTGTGGGTTACTCGTAGTGACTTTTCTCTCTCCTTATTTTCTCAACTTTTTCCTGCTGCTTTTCTGTTCCGTCCTTATGGGGTTTTTTTTCAAGGTGGGTTCGACCTTGATTCCGTGTCTGGGAGTACTTCTTTCCCTCACTTGCTCCGGACCCTTCCAGTCTAGGTTTAGTACGTATTGGTAAAGGGGGTTAGTTGGATCGCGTTTTTTTGCGACTTTCTTCGCTCTTTGGGGTGTTGCTCGCCTATTGTAGTCGTCCTGGTCTCGTGTCATAGTCCAATGGTGAGTGCGGAGTTTCGCAGTAAATTGAGACTGGTTCAAGGTTAGGTCATCGTCTTGGTTGGTACATGTTTGGCGCACAGTATGGAGTGACTCGCATGTGTGGTCGTTCATCGCCAAGGTATATTCGGCTCAGGCGTAACGTTATCGTCACTGGGTAGTGAGGGTATCCGCAGTCGAGTGACTAACTCTTACAAGTTTTGCGAACTGGTGACAGACAGTTCGCTCTTGTGAGTGGGTGGACAACGGTCGGACAGCAGGGGTTACATCATGATGTCTGGGGGAGTGCGGGTTGCGCAGTCGAGTACGACTTGCACAGGAGTTGTATCATCTTCTTGTTGGTATATCGTTGCGCAATCGGATCGGTAGGCTCAGATATGATGGGATCTTATGTCGTTTGGTATCGAAGCAAGCCAGGGTTTTTTTTTTTGTAGTAGGTTCCGGGTTCTTGGGTGCTGCTCTTGTCGGGGTTCGGCTTTTCTCCTTTTTTTTTTCCTGTCCGGTGTGGCCGGACAGGTCTGACAGAGGATAGATACCTTTGAAGAGAGACTCGGTTGCTAGTTGTGTGTTTTTTTTTTGTTTCTCCGGCGAAGGAATAGAGTTATAAACGATTGTGGACTTTGTCCATTCTATCCTTCCGCATTCCAGGCTCTGGAGGTATCTCAGTTAATTCAAGTAATGTTTTTGATATGTTTGATTCAACCAAACCAGCAATCTCTCAAAACATCAAGTTAGGGTAGCTGGTTTCGGCGAGTCGGGCAGTTTTTGGGGAATGACTTAAGCTAGCATCATTTTTCTGTATGAGCTAGCGGGTAACTCCTCTGTCGGAGTCCTACTTCCGGTTACGAGTCAGTTGAGGGTTTTTTCTCTATTGGGTTCCTTCATTGATTCGTGTGGTAAGGGTTTACGAATCATGAGGCTCGTATTTGGAGGACACCTTTCACAAGCCACACTGTGCGAGTGTGGTAAGAGTTGATGGGTGTTT
>NC_087203.1:117459431-117500995 GCF_015104395.2 Macrobrachium nipponense | reverse complement strand
GACTCAAATAGCCCTCTTAGGTTAATTCAGGGCCTTATTAAGTGACTATGTAAGGTATGTATCTGTTATTATTAACATAATCTAGACCTGCTTCCTATGTAACTCTTTTGCAGATCGCCCCCCAGGCCTAGGCTAGCATCGATAGGTTTAAATGAGAAACGTGAACTCGAACAGCCTAACTTACCTGTGGCCTAGCCTACTACCTATTAAGCTACGTGGTTTTGATGTGTCAAGCAAGCAATTTGTATTGTATACCTAGTTATAAGCTTGTTATATATAAATTGGAGCATTTAGTTGGTTTTCTATCATTATTTCATGTAGTAATCATGCACATGCTTTGCTTACGCTACTTACGCAGTTACGCTACGTTCGGAACTGGCTGCTCCAACCATTCAAAACAATAACAAACTTACGTATGTGGGCCGCCATTTGCATTTGTGACGTCATAAGTCTAACTCCGCTTGCTTTCCATATGCCGGTTTCGTTGTAAACAGAATTTAAAACCTTACCCTTTCTGAATAATTTTCATGAGAGTTTGATTCTGTTGGAGTAACATATTCACGATATCAGAATTTGAAGGCATTTCACTTCCTGCAGTCGATTGTGGACGTTTTTTGTTACGGTCTACATTCTCCTCTTGCTGGAGTCGTCACTCAGCCGATGAACATCCACGTAGGAAAGAATTTGCCTCTTCATATTTTAGCAGTGGGCAGAGCGGGAGGAAAAGAGAACCTTCTATGCCGAAGTCAACTTCAAAAATTGTGACTACTTTTTGCCGAGTCAACCCGCTCGTCTCTGATAGCACCGCCCAAGGGGCGTGGTTTAGCGCTCGCGCCGCCTCTTGGGGGGGGTTTCGGGGAGTGTGTAAGCTACCACTGGTGAGTCCGGAAGGTGGAAGCCTCCCTCTCCAGAAACTTAAATTAAGTAGATGATATACAATCTTAGTTCCTCACCTGTTAGCATAGCCGACTTCGTGATTACTGTCACCAAAGTCTGCTTCTGCGTTACTAGAGTTGCCAGCGAGGTAGAGACCTGTAATGCTGGTGCGCTCTAAATGATCTATCAACGGGGCGTGACCACAATGTGACTAGACCATATGGACCATACTTCTGAGGGCAACGAAGCTAAAACCACACCTGACCTAACCTATCAAAGTTAGTTCCATAACTTCTAGGCTAAAGAAAAGGAACGCGCCTCAAGCGACCAACCCTTCAAAGTTAAAAGCACACCTATCCCTTTTTCTATAGGATAGGATTCGTGTTGCTTCTGCCCCCAATAATATATCTACGGATATGTATGGTCCTAGCGACTTACGGATCTGAAATGTCGTCTTCACCTCCCGTCGGGAGTGTGAAGCGAACACAGAGTTGCTTCGCTAAAGCGTGGCACTCAGGATGTTACTGAGTGTCACGCTCTGTGAAATGCTTCCGAGGCCTGCGCCCTCACCTCTTGAGCATTCATATTAAGAAAAAATCTCAAATCTTTATGCAAAACATAATGAATGAGACCTCTTAAAAGAACTCCTTGGCTATAATGCCAGGGGTGTTCTTGGACATGAACCAGTCTGGTCTTTTTACGGAACACCGCAGATTGTCGGGAGTGTGAAGCGAACACAGAGTTTACTTCGCTAAAGCGTGGCACTCAGGATGTTACTGAGTGTCATTGCTCTGTTGAAATGCTTCCGAGGCCGCGCCCTCAACCTCTTGAGCATTCATATTAAGAAAAAATCTCAAATCTTTATGCAACACAATGAATGAGACCTCTTAAAGAACTCCTTGGCTATAATGCCAGGGTGTTTTTGGACATGAACCAGTCTGGTCTTTTTACGGAACACCGCAGATTGTCCGTTGACCTTGACTTCTATAGTTTTATCAAGATAAAACTTGAGAGACCCTACAGGGCACAGGACTCTCTAATGCCCTTGCCCAATAATTTGTGCCATACCCTGGTCTCCAAGCCTTCGGGTCAAGGGTTAGACAGGTTTTCGTTCTTATCAAGAACGGAATGCTTAGAGGACAGACGCATTATGTCCTTTAAAGCCAAAAACCTCTGATGATGGCTAAAATCTCACTAACCCTCTTTGTCGTGGCTAGAGCGGTTAGAATATTAGCCTTTCTGGTCACATGTATTAAGTTCGCAGAAAGGATAGGTTCGAATTGCTTTTGGCATCAGAAACTCAGACTACGTCTAAGTTCCATGCCTGAACCTTTGATCCAGAGAATTTTAAGATCTCCACAGACCTCAAAGATCGTGAAGCTTTGTTGTTTGACAGAACCGAATCTCTGAGCCTAGAGGCCGTCAACAACATATTTGCATATTCTACAAGAGTTAGGACTTCTAGCTTATCTCATACTTCAGACGGAAAGATAGAACCATAAGGAACTTCACAGAGGTCGAGGTGGAGGAACAGTCATTTCCTTCACTATCTCCAGAAACGGCCTCCTCCGATTGAACACTGAAATAGGCAGCACTGCTTTTGCCTTGGCCAAGAGGCTGCCATTACTCTTGAAGATCTTATCGCTCTGTACCCGTTGAAGACGAAGGTAGATATTGAATGCAACCTACGTCTTCCCAGACAAATCGAGAGAAGGATTCTCAAGATTCTGAACCTGTGCTACAAATGACTGAAAACGCTAACCGCTATTTCATTGCTGTCCGGTGAGAAGTCGTAGTTGCAATGAAAGCGGGGCGTTCTTCAGTAATGAAAACACAGGGGAAAGCTGCCTGAAGAACTGCTTCTCATGGGCTGAACATTTGGAAGTAGAGCTGTCAGGTCGGAGAGTAGGCGAGTGTCTTTTGACATATCTGTTAATTCGGGTTGAACAATGAACAATTGTACACCTACGAATATGAGATATTTTAAAGACAAACCCAGATGTCTGCAAAATCATTCGCATTATCGCAGTGTGATGCAGCGGGAGACTTGTACAGACTTCTGTTACCGTGCGTTAAACAGAAAGATGAAAGAGTCTAAGAAGATCTCTGTTGAAAATTCTCGCAATATCGAAGGCGATGGAATCTATCGCCACAGCAGTAGATGGTCCTTCATAATTGCGAGAAACCCCGTTAATCAGAGACCTAAGTCCATGATTGTTGGGCAGAGATACGGTTCGGTAGTCAATCAAAGTAGGAGGAGAGAGAGAGAGACATAACCAACTGTGCATCTCGGAGGCCCAGCTGATACTGAGCTGCTATCAGGCAGTTTCAATACGCAGTAGCTGAGCTGAGCTCGCGCTGACTCGTCATCCTGAGTTGCCAGGTAAATGGTAATCCATATTCCACAAAGGAATGCGTTCGGCTAGAAACCACCGAGCATAAAAGATATGCTCGAGCAATTTATATTTAGGCGAAACGAATTTTCGGTAAATATAAAAGTTGAAATGGTGTTGTCGTGACAAAACCATAAGTATATAAAATTGAAACAAATTCCTGGGAGGTGGCAGGCAACCCAGAGTTGCAGTTCAATAGAATACTTCTCGTCTAAGTCGCAATCCGTAGAATAACTAGGATATGCGCCTACCCCTCGGACAATTCAACAGCTTAGTAGAATCATGTCGCGAGGTTAATATACGTAGTATATTTATAGGATTCTGAACAACGATCTCCATCCTAAATTCTTTCTCCAAAAACTTCTTCACGTCTAAATTGCCCTTCTTATGCCGAACCAGAGACATAAGTTGTTTGACTGTGCAAAGCAGCTTGCCGGACGTCAAACTTATCAGCTTGCTTTTTCGAAGTAAAGCGAACGTTACATAACGTATACGGAGCGCCATTAGGAGAGGAGACGAATACTGAGTTACTCCTCCAAAAGGTGGAATCTAGAATGTCCTTGATTACCAAATCCTTTTGGAATGCTAGCGAGATTGAAACAGCTCTAACTTCTGAGTGTTCACTCGCAGGAGGCTCAAATCACTCTTCTGGCAAGATGAATGAGCCTCCTTAATATTTCCCTTAGGAAAAAGAGCCAGTGCATTCTTCGAAAAAAGGGTAAATGTGGTCTCTTCCTGAGCACCATACATTACCCGAAGGACCTTTTCAAGAAAACAAAATAAGGATTGGAGATCGACCACCTTCGATCTCTATCAAAGAGAGTGAAGGAGAAGTCTTCCTCGAAGGAAAGCTTCAATGGTGAACAGAATACTAACTGCCTGAGTTGCCAGCTACTCCCTTTCCGAAGGAATAGGTATGATATTATCGAGCAAAAGGAAACTCTCAAGCAGGCCTATTTAAACGAAACAGAATTCGCTAAAAACAGAAGCTGAGTCGGTGTTGTCGTAACAATACCTGAAGAGTTGTTCTTACTCCGAAAACTCTTGGAAGGTTTGTTGAAGGGAGTGTCAAATAAATACATTAGAACAACAGTTCTTTCGGCTTCTATCCGCAGAGGTAAATACGATATGCGTATATGACTTGACCCATGCGTTAGCAAAATGACGCAAAGATAAACTACGTAAGTATTGTAGTAATTTGAACATCGAATTCTCTACTACATCTTTCCTCAACGAGGAAGAGAGAAAGAAAGGAAAACGACTGTCCACGCTCTAATGAATGAGGCTTTTTCTTTTTAAAAGAACTCCTTGACTCTTTACCAAGACTCTTTTCCAAGAAAAGGGAGTAATATTCGAATAGAGATCATCAAGAGAGAACCGAGGATCGAAAAGGACCGTTCAATGTTCTTATGATAATGGATATAAGACTTCCTGGATCTAGTCTACAAGTCTTTTTCTTCTCCCCGGATGAGCCTCTGAAAATGAATGAGAGCTCTTCCGAAATTGTTAACGAGTTTATCCGCTTAAACGATAAAAACGTTTAAAAATCTATGTCAATGAGAACTACCCCATTTATGAGGGGTTCCCCCACTTAAATGACAAAACGTTTAATATCTTGACAATGGGGAAAACGTCCTTACTTGACAAAACTATTAGCACTTTGCTAATAGGGGAAACCCTTTAACATGACCGAAATCACCCAGGAATCCGAGTATATAATCTTCCCGATTCTCAGAGAAATCGATGAAGAGGAAAGAGGGATCGAAGAAAAAATTGCGGGTATGTCTCTCGCTAAACTCCGAATCTTTTTTGTAAAGGAATGTCTGTGGAGAGTCCTGAAAAAACTCGTCTTGCCGACGCGTTTATAAAGCGTCAAGCGTCCTAAGAAACGTCGTGAACAGCAAATAAGACGCCTTTACTCTCGCAAAGCGTCCTGCGAGCTTCCACCGAAGCGTCCTGGCGAATGTCACAAAAGCGTCCTCATAAGCGTCCTGCTGAGCGTCCTCAAAAAGCGTCCTGCTGAGCGTCCTCAAAAGCGTCCTGCCGAGCGGTCCTGCTTAGCGTCCTGGAAAGCGTCCTGCTGAGCGTCCTCAAAAAAAAAAAAAAAAAAAAAAAAACGTCCCTGCAGCTACGAGCGTGTCTGAGCAGAGAACACCAAGTCTTCTGAACGACGTTTCAGAGAGGAACTCGTTGAGCGCCCTGATGCATGCAAGGCCCGCCAAGAGGCGTCCTGGCGAGCGACCTTTCCAACATCTCAATGTTACGACGAACCGCGTTTTGTATATGACGTTGAATATTTTCAAGGGACGTCTCATGCGAGTCTCCATGGAGAGCCGCACGCTGCTCCTGAATGTGAGAACACTAAAGGAAGACGTATGGCTTTTGTCTCAAGACGGGCCTTAAAGACCTTCATACCTTCTTACAAAGACAGTGGCCGCCCTCCTGTGCGACAACTTGCGTCTTAGTAATGCAAAAGACCATCTCCAGAAACGCACTCAGCAAAGGAACGCCGAGCGTCCAAAAGACACCCTCGCAAGGTGCTTGCCGAGCGTCCTGGAGAATGTCTCCACTATAGGACGTCGGGCACCTTACTTCCTTCGTTTATGTAAATATAACTCGAGAGCCCTGACAGGGCACAGGACTCTTTCATCCTCTCGTGACGAGAGAGAGAGGACGTGAAGCTCTCTTCTCTAAAGCTTCTTTAGGGGGCGCGAGTCCTTCCGAGAGCTCCAAACCTGTGTGGGGAGGACGCCTCGGAGGACGAGAAGCAATCCTTCAAGATTCGTGCACGTGCCGATCTTCGGCAGCCTGGGAAGCGACAACAGGACCTGCCGAAAGGAAGCCAGATCAGCATGAAAAACCTGTAACCTTCCTTCGGCTTTTGACATGCCCTCTCCCTGGTTTCCTGGGAGTCCGACAGAGGTCTAGGCCTAGAGGCGTTATGGGGCCGATCTGACGTCCTCCCCTCCCAACGAGAGAGAGGACGTGAAGCGTCCTTTTCTCTAAAGCTTCTTAGAGGGCGCGGAGTCCTTCCGAGAGCTCCAACCCTTGCGCGGGGAGGACGCCTCGGAGGACGAGAAGCAATCCTTCAAGATTCGTGCACGTGCACGATCTTTAGCAGCCTGGGAAGCGTCACAGGTTCTGCCGAAGGGACGCCAGATCGGTGGGGAGCCCCCGTAACCCTCTTGCGGCTTTCGACATGCCCTCTCCCAGAGTCCTGGGAGTCCGACAGAGGTCCAGGCCTAGAGGCATTATGGGCCGATCTGACGCGCCCCATCCACACAAGGGGCACTACACTTCACAAAACACTGATTGGAGAGCGAGCACTTTAGCCTAAGATTACTTGATGTAATCCTCTAGCAGACACTTCTTCTAGGCCCGTAAGCCATAACCACAGGTTTAGGCAAAATAAAATCTACAGGAGGTTAGAAGGTTCATTATTTTTATAACTTCTGTTTACCTTTCTATAGTTTTATCAAGATAATGTGGAGGAAACTCCTGATTCTAACACGCTCTAAAATGCGTACATGAATCCTCCTTCTTCCGTAATCAGTCACACATTACACTAATTACATTGTAACTTATGCAAAGAAAACAAGTAAACATCATATATACTAAGCGAGTGTCTACCGAAAGTTCCGGTAGCCTCACCTTACCATGCAGACAACAAAGTCTGAAACTAGGCTAACTAGCTTCAGACATCAAATGCAATGAAAAAATTTACGATAGCGTATGCCTAGCCACAATCCAAGTTAATAATCGAAAGAATAATTAGGATACTTAAGCGGCTAATGAAGTTTTAAACAAAATCCTAGGCGGAGGTCTGTAAACAGTTGTTTACCGACCGGCGACAGAAAAAATATGAATAGAAAATGGGAATAGTTCCTGATATCCGCCTCCCACGGCGGGAATGGGTACTACCACCTGGCCGCCCACTGCGTGTGCCGCGAATTTTTAAATTCTGTCGGACTTCAGAAAATACAGCTATATATATATCTGTCAGGTAAGTTTCATGAACAAAACACTCCTTGAGGAGACGTGCACGCGCACTGCTCCTTGGCAGTCTGGGGTATTTTCATCAGAAACTGCCGAAGGCACGCCAGATCGGTGGGGGTTCCTTGTAACCCTCCTTCGGCTTTCGACATGCTCTCTCCCCGGGTCCTGGGAGTCAAGCAGAGGTCCCGGCCTAGAGGCGAAACGAGGCCGATCTGGCGCACCCTCCACTACACAAGGGGTATCACTGCACTTCTGCACTTCACTTTTGCTCTCAAGAGCCAACACTTTCGATTCTAAATTTCGAATCGACTCCAAAATTAAGGACAAAGTATTACCTTCTACCGACACTGTTTCAGGGCCCGAAGGCAACACTACAGGTTAAGGAGAATTAACAGAAGGAGGGTTAACAGGAGAAACATTAATTTCTTGCATACCCGAAACACTCCTAGAGGAAGACCTCCTTAACCTATCCTTCTCAAGTTTCCTAAGATAGGTTTCATACGCCTTCCACTCAGAATCTGTTAACCTTTCACACTCCTTGCAACGGCTTTCATACGCACATTCATGCTCCCTGCAACCTTTACATACAGTATGGGGGTCTACTGAAGCTTTCAGTAGCCTACCTCTACAATCAGTCTTAGAACAAAATCTAGCGCTAGCTGAACTAGACCCTGACATTTTATCCAAAGAGAAATCCAAACCAAAATCAATTCAATCCACTAATAACGTGTGCCTAGCCACCGATCCAAGTCAATTAATCCAAAAAAACCAAAAGGGATACTCAAGTAGCCAAAAGTTTCCAAATCCAGACGGAGGTGCTGTAAACAGTGTTCACAACACGGCGACAGAAAAATTATGAATAGAAAATGGGAATGGTTCCTGATACCCGCCTCCCAGCGGCGGGAATGGGTTACTAACCAACCTGACTCCCCACTACGTGTGTCGTAAGTTTTAAAATTCCTGTCGGACGTCGGAAATTACAGCTATATATATATCTGACAGGTAAGTTTTCATGAACAAATTATTTATTATTACAGGTTCACATTGCTCGATCGCCATTCCTTGCTGTAACAATGATAACGCCTGAGGTGGTAAATGAGGGTTCGCGCATGTGCAATTCACAGCCATACCAATATCTATCACGATCAGGATACGGCTGCCGTACCAATATCATGTTCGATTTAAAAACTGCCTTGAACACATATTTCACAAAGACTTCACATGCTTATTTTACTTCGTATGGCAGTTTCATATATCTCATTTTGTGACTAAACATCAATTGCAGTGGATCCATCGTCATCACATGGATCAGCCTTATTCACTTGATATTTAATTGGTGAAACAAGAATGCAATTACATCTTTAACCATACCATTCAAAAGGTTGAAGTTTTGTCAACATATGTGATACGTATATGAAAGCGCCACATGAACTAAATGGGCATGTGAGGTCTTCATAAAATGTATGTTAGTATACAATAAGGTTTTGTACATACTTACCTGGCAGATATATACTTAGCTTTTTTACGTCTCTGACGTCACGACAGAATTCAAAACTCGCGGCACACGCGACAGGTAGGTCAGGTGATCTACCTTACCCGCCGCTGGGTGGCGGCTGTAAGAACCAATCTCCTTTCCAGCCAGAATTTTTTCCTTCCACCTGTCTCCTGAGGGGAGGCTGGGCGGGCCATCAATCGTATATATCTGCCAGGTAAGTATGTACAAAACCTTATTGTATACTAACAATAACATTTTTGTACATGAACTTTCCTGTCAGATATAACTTAGCTGATTGACACCCTTGGTGGAGGGAAAGAGACAGCAAAATAAATATGGAAAAAAGGGGAAAACAACACTAGTTGTAGGATGTAAATGCAACCTTGGTCTTACCTGTTTAGGCAGAAGACTTCGTAGGTTACTGTCTATGAGTCTGCGTTGCCTAAGAGCTTCAGCGAGGGCGTGACCTACAGCTGACAGACTCTTTGGGTCTATCAAAGGGATTTGGTTATCCGCTTACTTGATAGAATCCGAGCAGGATCTGTCAACGGGGATTCGCCCACTTATATGACAGAACCTAACCACTATCATTGCAAGGAGCTCAAACATAAACCAATCACCTAACCAATCTATTCATTGTTAGAACTACGAAATGAAAAACATGCCTACCCCGCATGTTCTTTCAAACAACCAAAAACAAACCTTACAACCTAACAAGGGGGAAAATATTATACTACAAAGGATATGTCTCAGCTCCCTGCCCCAGCACCGAATCCGCCGATACGTACGGGCCTAACCCGAAGCACTTTTCATACGTAATTTTGACGTCTCTCAGATAGTGGTTTGCAAAGACTGAGTTGCAACGCCAGAATGTTTGCCTTCATAATATTACTCAGGGATATGTTTTTGTGAAAGTCAATGACGTGGCAATAACTCTTACCTCATGAGCTTTGACCATAAGAACTTTGAATTGACTTTCATCACATATCGCATGCGCTTCTTTCACCAGGCTTCTGATAAAGAAAGAAAGCGCATTCTTCGAAAAGAGTCCTCCTTGGATCTCTTACAGAGCACCAAAGGTTGACATCATTGCCCTTAAGTTTTTTCTTTCTCTGTAGATAAAACTTTAAACTTCGTACTGGGCAAAGCGACCTCTCTGCTTCCTCGCCTACTAATGCAGACAAGCCTTGGACTGCAAAGCTCCTAGGCCAAGGATTTGAGGGGTTCTCGTTCTAGCCAAGAACGAAGGTAGGAATGAACAGATAGCTGCATCTCCTCTGAATCCCACATTTCCTTCCTAGTGCATGAGTTCACTAACCCTCTTTGCGGAGCCAATGCCATGAGAAAAATTGTCTTCCTCGTGAAGTCTCTACAAAACGAGGCAGACTGAGGCGGTTCAAACTTAGATGGACCTCAGGTAACGTAGTACTACATCCAGATTCCAACTCGGAATCCCTGGCGAAACCTTCTTGGATGTTTTCAAACGATCTTATTAGATCATGAAGGTCCTTATCTTCTGAAATGTTTAAGTTTCTGTGCCTAAACACTGCAGACAGCATGCTACGATAGCCTTTAATGGTTGATACTGCCAATCCACTTTCTTCCCTAAGGAAAAGTAAGAAGTCTTGCTAGGGTTTGGGTTACAGAGGTACTGGAAGAGGAAAAATGATATTGTTAGTATACAATAAAGTTTTGTACATACTTACCTGGCAGATATATACTTAGCTTAGGTCTCTGACGTCACGACAGAAAATTCAAAACTCGCGGCACACGCTACAGGTAGGTCAGGTGATCTACCGTTACCCGCCGCTGGGAGGCGGGTGTAAGAACCAGTCCCCCTTCTTGTCAGGTTATTTTCTTCCACCTGTCTCCTGAGGGGAGGCTGGGCGGCCATCAATCGTATATCTGCCAGGTAAGTATGTACAAAACTTTATTGTATACTAACAATATCATTTTGTACATGAACTTCCCTGCCAGATATATACTTAGCTGATTGACACCCTTGGTGGAGGGAAAGAGACATATACTTATTTAGAAAGTGGGGACAACACATGTTAAAGGAATACAATAATATAAACCTCCTGGGTTCTTACCTGATTTAGGCAGAAGACTTGATAGTTTACTGTCTATTAGTCTGCGTTGCCTAAAGAGTCTCAGCGAGGGCTGTGACCTATGGCTGAAGAACTCTTTGGGTCTACCAATGGGAACTGAGTCCATTACTTGGCAGAATCCAAGCAGGATCTGGTCAATGGGGATTCAAAACCCGCGTTACATGCCAGAGCCTATCACTACCAATTGCAAGGAGCCTCAAGCACAACCGATCACCTAAACCAAATACTAACATTAGTATACGAAAGAAGGAGCTGCCTCCTGCAACCTCCTTCGTACAACCAAAAAAACTCAAACTTAAGAAAACTAACAGGGAAAAAGGATTAAAAAGGATGTGTTTCAGCTCCCTGCCCCAGCACTGAATCCGCCGATACGTAAGGGCCTAGCCAAAACACTTATCATACGTAATCGATACGTCCCTTATTGGTAGTGATTAGAGAAGACTGACTCACACCTCCAAAAAGTGGCCTTCATAAGGTTTTGTAATGACAAATTCTTCTTGAAAGCCAAAGACGTCGCGATGGCCCGTACTTCGTGCGCCTTGACTTTCAGAAGGTTAAAACTGTTTGCTGATTGCAAGAAGTGTGTGCTTCTCTAATAATATTCCTGATAAAGAATGAGAGTGCATTTTAGATAAGGGCCTACTGGGGTCCCTTACAGAGCACCAGAGATTGCTCTCATTAGCGGCAAGTCTTTTCTTCCTCTGAAGATAATATTTCAGGCTTCTCACCGGGCAAAGAGATCTCTCCTCTTCTGTCCCGACTAAGGAGGATAAGCTTTTGATTTCGAAGCTCCTGGGCCACGGCGAAGAAGGGTTTTCATTCTTGGCTAGAAAGCCGGAAGAAAAGAGCAAACCGCGGAGCCTCCTTGGAAACCTACCTCCCCTTCTAGAGCCTGCAGCTCGCTGACCCTCTTCGCTGACGCTAACGCACAGAGAAAAAGAGTCTTCATCGAAAGGTCTCTGAACGAAGCAGCATGTGAGGTTCGAACCTTGAGGACCTCAGGAAGAGCAGCACGACATCAGATTCCGCTAGGCACTAAGGAGGAGGTTCTTTTAACCGTTTCAAACGATCTGATTAAATCATGGAGGTCCTTGTCCTCAGATATGTTTAATCCTCTATGACGAAAAACTGAGGAAAGCATGCTCTGTATCCCTTGATGGTGGAGACAACCAAACCCGCATTTTTCCCTCAGGAAGATAAGGAAATCTGCAATCTGAGTCACAGAGGTACTGGAGGAGGAAACTTTATGAGTCCTGCACCAGCGTCGAAAAACATCCCACTTCGACTGGTAGACTCTAGATGTGGAAGGTCTACGTGCATTGGCAATAGCCCTTGCAGACTTTGCCGAAAAGCCCTTAGCTCTGACGAGACTCTTGATAGTCTGAATCCAGTCAGACTGAGAGCGGGGAGTTTTTTGTGAAACCTGTCGAAGTGGGGCTGTTTGAGCAGATCGACTCTTAGAGGTTGTTGGATCTTGGAACATCACCAGCCATTCCAGTACCTCTGTGAACCAGTCGTGGGCGGGCCAGAACGGAGCTATCAACGTCATCCTTGTTCCCTCTGACGCTGCAAATTTTCCTTAACGTTTCCCCTATAATCTTGAAAGGCGGGAACGCGTAAAGATCCAGATTCCTCCAATCCATCAGGAATGCATCTATTGCCACTGCTCTTGGGTCTGCAATAGGGGAGCAGTATAGATCTATCCACGCATTCCTTGAGGTCGCAAATAGATCGAGATGGGGCCTGCCCCACGTCCTCCACAGCTCCTGGCATACGTCCGCGTGCAGAGTCCACTCGAGGGAAGGACTTGATTCCTTCTGCTTAGCAGATCGCTCTGACATTTCTTTCTCCCTGTACGAACCTGGTGAGAAGCCTTATGTTCCTTTCCTCTGACCACAAGAGGAGCGATCTCGCTGTCTCGTACAGGGAGAAAGAGTGAGTCTGTTTCCGAATGTAAGCCAGGGCTGTAGTGTTGTCGGAGTTGATCTGAACATATTTCCCTTTTGCGAGGGGTTCGAATAAGTCTTGAGAGCTAACCAAATCGCTGTTAGCTCCTTCTTGTTGATGTGCCAGGACACCTGATCCCCCATCCAGGTGCCTGACACTTCTCTCGACCCGAGAGTAGCTCCCCAACCTTTGTCCGAAGCGTCTGCATACAACACTAGGTTGGGGTTCCGAACCTGTAAGGAAAGGCTTCCTTGAACAATAGAGGGTCTAGCCACCAACGTAGATCCTCCTTTATCTCTTGCGAAATCTGAACGCAAAGTCCAGACCTTGATATTTCCAATCCCAGTTCCTCGTCAGGAAGAACTGTAGGGGTCTGAGGTGCAACCTTCCTAGAGAAACGAATTGCTCCAGCGAGGAGAGTGTCCCCAACAGACTCATCCACTCCCTCGCGTGCATACATCTTTCTCTAGAAAGATTGCTACCTTCTCCAAACCTCGGGTTATCCTCCTCTGGGGACGGATACGCCCGAAAAACCTGAGAAGCCATCAGAATCCCCAGATAGATACGCTCTTGACTGGGATTAGCTGTGACTTCTCGAAATTCACTAGCAAAACCCAGAGAAGCTGCTAGATCCAACGTCACTCGTAAGTCTCCAGACATTTCTCCTTGGATTTGGCCCTGATAAGCCAATCGTCCAAGTAGAGGGAAATCTCACTCCCTCGAGATGAAGCCACTGGGCAACGTTCTTCAATCAGTCCTGTGAATACTTGGGGGGCCGTGGAAAGGCCGAAGCATAGGGCCCTGAAACTGAAAAACAAAAAAGTTCCCTCCCCACCCACATGAATCTGAGATATTTGCGAGAAGAAGGATGGATCGGCACATGGAAGTAAGTAAGCGTCCTGAAGGTCAGCGACACCATCCAGTCCCCGGGACGAAGAGCTGCTAAGACTGATGACGTCGTCTCCATAGCGAACTTCCTCTTCTTCACAAAGACATTCAGGCGCTTACGTCCAGAACCGTCTCCATCCTCCTGAGTTCTTGGAACTAGGAACAGACGGTTGTAGAACCCCGCTGAAAGAGGGTCTTGAACCATCTCTATTGCCTCTTTCTCTAACATCAGCTCTACCGCTAGAGCGAGGGCTTGATTCATTAGTGGGTCTTTGTATTTGGCCACCAGTGCCCTTGGAGTGGTGGTCAAGGGTGGTCTCGAAATAAAGGGAATGAGGTATCCCCTCTTGATGATCGCGAGGGACCAGTTGTCCGCCCCCTTTCGTGCCCAGACATCTGCAAAGTTCAGAAGTCTGGCACCCACAGTTGTCTGGAGGACACCCGAACTATTTCTTGGCCCTAATAGACCGGGAGAAGGTCCCTTCCTCTTCTAGGTGGTCTCGAACCTCTGGAGGAAGAAGAGCGAGACGAAGGTCCTCCTCGAAAGGGTTCTTGCCTACTTTGAGCCTCTTTCTTTGTCTTCTGCTGAAACGAAGGTTTCGGAATTCTAGCCGAGCGAGCTAGCATATCCTGCGTCGCTTTAGCTGATAACGAGCTGGAGATATCGTTAATAGTCTTCTTGGGGGAGAGTTGCGGGGAAAGCTGTGAATACAGCAAGGAAGCTCTCTGTGCGTGAGAAAACCGCCTTGGTAAGAAAAGAGCAGAAAACGGCCCTCTTCTTTACCACTCCTGCACAAAAAGTGAAGCAATTTCCCCGGAAACCGTCTCTCACTGCCTTGTCCATGCAAGACAGAACTGCGTGGAGGTCTTCAGGCGAAAGAGTGTCTTGCTCTTGAGTCCTCTTAGCCAACACTCCCAGGGTCCAGTCAAGAAAGTTAAAAACTTCTAAGACTCGGAACATTCCCTTCAGAAGGTGATCCAACTCGCTCATACCCCACGTCGTCTTCGCAGAATTCAGTGCCGAGCGACGTGCGGAATCGACCAACGAAGAGAAGTCCGAGTCTGCAGAAGAGGGAAGAGTTAGACCCAAGGGCTCTCCTGACTCGTACCAGAACCCCATCTTACCCGTCAGCTTGGACGGGGGAAAAGAAAAAACTGTCTTGCCCTTCTCTTCTTTTGAAAGCAACCAGTCGTCAAAGTTCTTCATAGCCTTCTTCATGGACACTGTAGGCTTCATCTTAACGACTGAAGACTTCTTAGCCGTATTAGTCGTTGAAAATAAGGACGGAGGAGACGGAGGAGCAACGGCCGAAACAGACTCCCCAAAATCTTTGCAAGAGGAGGTCTGTAAGTCTCTTATACGAAGAAACCGAAGCATCCTTGGGCAAATCTTCCTCCGAATCAGCAACAAATTCTTCCGAAGAATGACGTCTAGAAGCTCTACTGCCCGGAGGAGAGCTAATCCTTGGAGAGCGCCTGTTCGGAGAGCGCCTACTGGAAGAAAAACCACCGGGAGAGCGCTTACACGGGGAGCGCCTACCAGGAGAGCGCCTACTTTGAGAGCGCCTCCCAGGAGAGAGCCTACTAGGAGAGCGCCTAGTTGGAGAGCGCCTACTAGGAGAGCGCCTACTTTGAGAGCGCCTCCCAGAGAGCCTACTTGGTGACGCGATGCTAGGAGAGCGCCTACTTGGGGAGCGCCTACTAGGAGAGTGCCTACAAGTGAAGGCCCGTCTGTCAGAAACTGATTCTAAGTCCACAGAAGAGCGTCTGGATAAGGGAGAGCGCCTATCAGGCTCTCTGCGCCTGCTAGGCTCTTGGCGCCTGCCATCCTCATACGCCTGCCAGGCTTTGACGACCTGCCACGGGGAGAGAAAACATCCACAGATGAATCCCTGTCAGAAGCGCGGCGCTTACAAGGCTCTGAGCGCCTATCCAATCGGGAGTGATCTAACAGAGGAGAAAACTTCCGTTGCCGCGTACCAGGCTCTTGGCGCCTACTAGGCTCTTGGCGCCTACTAGGCTCTTGATGCCTACTAGGCTCCGAGCGTCCGTCAAAAGGAGAGTGGCCACCAGGCGAAGAACTCTTCCTTCGCTCCTGACGAAAACTAGGCTCTTGACGTCTGTCAAGCTCTTGACGCCTAACTGAAGAGGAGCGGAAATCCTGAGGAGAGAGCCTGCCTGGCTCCTTACGCCTTACATGCTCACAACTCTTGCTGGGAAGAGAGGAGAGCCTACTCGGAGAAAGATCCCGAGCTTCAGCCTGCACTTCTGACCTCCTACTAACAGGCTCAAAAGCTCTTCTAGACAAAAGGAGATTTAGCCGAAGGAACGTTCTTAGACTTCTTCACCGGAAGTGAGGCGTCCTTCCGACGATGAGAAGACCCGGCAATAGACTCCGCTAAAGCCGCAATCTGCGCCTGCAGACCCGCCAGGATACGCGCAGGAGATCTCTTAAACTCCTCTACAGGGGACGAAGTCCGAGAGCGAACAGGAGAAGCGTAACCGGACGAAATCTTGGTTCTCTTGCGTTCCACTTCTGGCTCTTCCGCGAAGGATTCGGGGCTGGAAGGAAGGGTGCAAGGATCCTTCCAGGGCCTCTTGAGAGGGCGAGACGACTCCGATGCGCTCCATCTACGCTGAGGAGAAGGCGACGAAGATGACGAGAAGCACTGGCGCAATAACTCCTTCTTGGTTCGATCCAAGGCAGCCTGGGAAACGAGCAACAGGAACTGCCGAGGGGACGCCTGACCGGTGGGGGGGTTCTCCCTAACCTTCACCTGCGGCTTTCGACTTTCCTCCTCCACTGGGTCTGGGAGAGGTCTAGGCCTGGAAGCGTTAGTGAGCCGGTCAGACGCACCCTCCACTGCACTAGGGGCACTGCACTGATCACTTGCACTATCATCACTCTTACCTTGTGGAGAGCGAGCGAGGCTCTCCTTACTCCTGATCGAGGCTCTCCCAGAAGCAACTTCCGAAAACGAATCTTCGGGTTCAAAGCTGGGCGCAGGGCTGAAACAAACTGGAGAAGGAACTACTTCTACTACAGGATTCTCAGCGTCAACTTCACTCACCCTCGATCTACTAGAACTCTTTGAAGAAGCCTTGCGCACCCTATCCTTCTCTAACTTTCTCACAAGAAGAGAGAGCCTTCCAACCATCCTCATCCAAATTCTCACACTCTTTGCAAGGGTTAATAAAAGAGCATTTATTTTCCTCTACACGACTCACATACCGAGTGAGGATCTAATGCAGCTTTAGGAAGCCTAACTGTTTACATTCCTTCTCAGACAAACCCTAAATAAACTAGGTTTCTTAACTTCAGAATCATCCATGATTATAGATATGTAAGAGAAATCCAAAAGAAAAATCCAAAAACAGTCCAAAAAGCGTATGCCAAGCCAACAAACAAAGGGTACTTCACCAAAATCCAATCGTCGGCAACGAGAACGAATTTTTAACTATCGTAAGGACTGAACAACAGGTGTTGTCCAGCGGCGACAGAAAATAATCTGACAAGAAAGGGGGACTGGTTCTTACACCCGCCTCCCAGCGGCGGGTAAGGTAGATCACCTGACCTACCTGTAGCGTGTGCCGCGAGTTTTGAATTTTCTGTCGTGACGTCAGAGACCTAAGCTAAGTAATATATCTGGCAGGAAGTTCATGTACAAAAGTGATGGTTCCTACACCATCGCCGAAAGACATCCCACTTCGATTGGTAGACTCTAAGGGTAGAAGGCCTTCTTGCTGCTGCGATAGCCGTTGCAACTCTTGCAGAAAAGCCTCTCGTTCTGACCAAACTTTTGACAGTCTGAAGCCAGTCAGATCTAGAGCGGGGAGGTTTTTGTGATACCTCTCGAAGTGGGGTTGTCTGAGCAGATCGATCCTCTGTGGTAATGTTCTCGGAAGATCTACTAACCATTCCAGTACCTCTGTGAACCATACTTGTGCGGGCCAGAACGGGGCTACCAGCGTCATCCTTGCTGCCTCCGATTCTGCAAATTTCTTTAGAGTCTCTCCCAGTATCTTGAATGGAGGAAAAGCATACATGTCTAGACCCTTCCAATCTAGTAGAAAAGCGTCTATCGACACTGCCCTCGGTGCCGATATCGGAGAGCAGTAGTTGGCTATCCTCGCATTCTTGGCTGTGGCGAAGAGGTCTATATGAGGCTTGCCCCAAAGCTTCCACAGGTCCTGGCAAACATCCTCGTGAAGAGTCCACTCTGCAAGCAGGACTTGATCTTTCCTGCTTAGGAGGTCTGCTCTGACGTTCTTTTCTCCCTGTACGAACCTGGTAAGGAGACAAATCTTCCTTTGCCTCTGCCCCAACAGCAGAAGTTCTTTGCTGTCTCGTACAGGGAGAAAGAGTGAGTCCCCCCCTGCTTCCTGATGTAAGCCAGGGCCGTGGTGTTGTCCAAGTTGATCTGTACTGCTGAAGCTAGGACGTGGGGCTCGAAAGCTTTCAAAGCTAGCCAAACAGCCATCAGCTCCTTCTTGTTGATGTGCCAGGTCACCTGTTCCTTCTTCCAGGTGCCTGACACTTCTCTTGAGCCGAGCGTTGCTCCCCAACCTGTTTCCGAGGCGTCGGAATACAACACTTGGTTGGGGTTCGGAATGTGAAGGGACATCCCTTCTGAAACAAACCTGAGAGGGTTGGCCCACCAAGAGAGGTCCTTCTTGATTTCCCTTGAGATCTCGAAGGAGAACTCTAGGTTTTTGCGAACGACACCTCCAGTTTCGATGTAGAAAGAACTGGAGAGGTCTGAGGTGCAACCTTCCCAGAGAAAGGAATTGCTCCAACGAGGAGTGTCCCCAACAAACTCATCCACTCCTCGCTGTGCATACGTCTTTCTCTAGGAAGGCTTTGACTTCTCTGACCCCTCGGGCTATCCTTTCTGGAAGACGGAAAAAAAGCCCGAAAATCCAGAGAAGCCATCCGAATCCCCTGATAGATATGATCTTGACTGGGATCAACTGAGACTTTTGAAAGTTCACCAAAAGTCCCAGAGAACTTGCCATGAAAAGGGTCTTTTGTAGGTCCTCCAAACATCTTTCCTGCGACTTGGCTCTGATTAGCCAGTCGTCCAAGTAAAGGGACACTCTGACTCCCTCCAAGTGTAGCCATCTTGCTACATTTTTCATTAGTCCTGTGAAGACCTGAGGGGCTGTTGAAAGGCCGAAACACAAGGCCCTGAACTGGAATATCCTTCCTCCCATCATGAACCTGAGGTATTTCCTTGAAGAAGGATGGATAGGCACATGGAAGTAAGCGTCCTGAAGATCTAGGGACACCATCCAATCCCCTGGACGAAGGGCCGCCAACACTGAGGATGTCGTCTCCATGGCGAACTTCCTCTTTTCTACAAAGAAATTCAGGGCGCTTACATCCAGAACCGGTCTCCATCCTCCTGAGGCTTTTGGAACTAGAAAAAGGCGGTTGTAAAAAGCCCGCTGAGCAAGGGTGGGTCGCCTCACTAGCTCTATAGCCTCTTTCCTCGAACATTTGTTCCACTGCTTGTGTTAAAGCAAGGCTCATGATGGGATTCCCTGTACTGGCCACCAACTCCCTCGGAGTCGTCGTCAACGATAATCGAGAGGGACCAGTTGTCCGCTCCTCTCTTTGCCCAGGCTTCCGAGAATCTTAGAAGCCTGGCACCTACTGATGTTTGGAGGACTACTTCCCTACTTCTTAGCTCTGGAAGAGCGTGAGAAGGATCTACCTCTCTTGAAAGGTCTATTACCTCTCGAGGTAGAGGCTCTAGAAGGAGGGCCCCCTCGAAAGGGCTCCTGTCAGCTGGAGCTCCTTCTTCGTCTTCGTCTGGAAGGAGGTCCTAGGCTTCCGTGCCGACTGCGCGAGCATGTCCTGAGTCGCCTTCGCAGAGATAGATCCTGAGATGTCCTGGATTATCTTCTTCGGAAATAGCAGAGGCGAGAGCTGCGAATAAAGAAGCGAGGCTCTTTGGGCATGCGATACGGACTTTGTCAGAAAAGAGCAGAAGACTGATCTCTTCTTAAGGATCCCTGCTCCAAACAGGGAGGCTATTTCGCTCGATCCATCTCTAACTGCTTTATCAATGCACGTTAGAAACACTGTTGAGATCTTCTGGCGAAATAGCATCCGGGTTCTGAGTCTTCTTAGCCAAGACCCCCAAAAAAGACCAGTCAAGGAAGTTGAAGACTTCCAAGACTCTGAACATTCCCTTCAACAGGTGGTCAAGCTCGTTCATAGCCCAGGTAGTCTTAGCAGACAAAAGAGCCGAGGCGTCGTGCTGCATCACCCAGTGAAGAGAAGTCCGCATCCGCCGATGAAGGAAGACCCAGGCCTAGGGGTTCTCCAGACTCGTACCAAAACCCCTAGTCCTGCCCGTAAGCTTGGAAGGAGGGAAAGAAAACACAGTCTTTCCCTTTCTCCTCCTTAGAAAGCAGCCAATCACCAAAAACCTCTCAAAGCCTTCTTCATTGAGATGGTTGGCTTCATCCTCACACAAGGAGGAAACTTTCGTCTTCTTCGAAGTCGAGAATAAAGAGAGAGGAGACGGAGGAGCGACGGGAGTAAGGGAGTCTCCAAACTCTTGAAGAAGGAGATCTGTAAGGATCTTTATAGGACGAAACTGAAGAGTCCTTCACCAAATCCTCTTCTGAAGGTTCAACTTCATCCACTGAAGAACCCTCCGCTTCTTTACGAGGGCAGTTAGACTTCTCTAAAGAAGTGCGTCTGTCTAGTGAGTGTCTAGTAGCAGTCTGGCGCCTATCAGGGGGAAGCCAACGCTTCTGGAGAGCTCCTCTCGAATGAGTCCTTCCTACTCTGATGAGTGCGTACTCTTTGATCCTTAAGACTACTCCTAGAATCCCGGGCTTCCAAAGGGGAGCGCCTGCTAGGAGAGGAGAGCCTACTATGCTCAAGGCGCTTAACAGGATCCATGCGCCTGTCCAAAGGAGAGCGGCTGCCAGGCGAGCTGCGCCTACCATGAGGCGAACGCCTACTAGGCTCTTGGCGCCTACTTACAGAAGAGCGAAGCCCTGGAGAAGGTCGCCTACTAGGTGACCGGCGTCTACCATGCTCCACAAACTTCGATCTAGACTTGTGTGTCTCTTCAAAAGGTAGTCTCCCAGAAGAGACATATCTTTCAGGCTCTACACGCCTGTCCCGAACAGAGCGGCTAATAAGGAGAGCCGCGCCTATCAGGAGAAAAGCGCCTATCTTCCGCACCGCGCTTGGGAGCGGGAGAGTGTCTACTTGAGGAGTAGCGCCTACTAGGCTCAAGGCGCCTAACAAAGGCGAGATCCTGTCTCTTGACGAATCCATTAAAGAGGAGGCTCTCTTATCCGGAGATTGAAGGATCTTCGAAAGGAGCGAGAAGACGAGGCTGTACGCCTGTCTTTAGACGAGCGCCTACTAGGCGCTAGATCCCTTTCTACTGGAGAAATGTAGTCACCAGGAGAAAGCTTTCTTGGGCGATTGACACCTGGAAGACGACAAGCGTCTGCCGAGGGAAGAGCGCCTCCTTCCATCCGCTGATACAGGAGAGAGAGCCGACTCTGACTGAGAAGGTAACACAGGCGAAGGAATCCTAGACTTCTTGACAGGGAGAGAGACGTCCTTCCGACGCGTTCCTCCTGCCAAGGAGCCCGCCAAGCGCCGAAATCTGTGCTTGCAGCCCCGCAAGAAATCCGAGCTGGAGATCTAGCAAAATCCTCCACCGGAGAAGAAGGCTCGAAGCCTACTATGAGGCGAGAACTCCTGCTCCCTCCTGGGTTTCTTGATCTCTACTTCCGGCTCTTCTGGAAAAACTTCCGGGCTGGAAGGAAAGGCGCCAGGAGCCTTCCAGCTCTCTTCAGCGGTCGCGAAGAATCCGAGGCGCTCCATCCTCTTCTAGGCGAAGGTGAGGAAGAAGAAGAGAAGCATTGGCGCAATACCTCCTTCTTCGCGCGAACAAGGGCAGCCTGGGTACGAACATCAGGATCTACGAGGGGACGCCTGATCGGTGGGAGTTTCTCCCTAACCTTCCTGCGGTGTTGACTTTCCTAGCATTAAGGAGCCGATCAGACGCACCCTCCACTGCACTGGGGTCACTGCACAATTCACCTTCACTACTCTTACCTTGCAACGAACGAATCTTCTTTTCCATGCTAAGGATCGTGGCTCTCATGGTTGCCACTTCCGTAGTCGTTATCCTTAGGTTCGATGCAGGGCGCAGGAGCTGAAACTGGAGAAGGTTCTAATGCTACAACAGGATTTTCTTCTACCTCGCTAATACAAGGACTTACTAGAACTTCTAGACGAAGCCTTCTCACCCTGTCTTTCTCTAACTTCCTCAAGTAGGGCAGAAAGAGCCTTCTATTCACCCTCATCCAACTTCTCACACTCATTACACGGGTTAACAAAAGAACATTCTTTCCCTCTACATTTAAAGCAAACTGTGCGGAGGAATCTTACCGAGGACGTTTCGGTAGTATCACCTTGCCATTACCATCCAGTAGAGCACAACCCTAAACATAGAAGATTTCCTTAACCTCTAAATCAAGACATCTTGAAATCAAAAGAAAATCCAAATCAATATCCAAAAACCAAAACCCACCCCAAATGCGTATGCCAAGCCAACAAGATCCAGTACTATATTCAACTCCGAGAAAAGTCAGTTCCAAATAAATCCACGGCAACGAGAACGCGAAATAAAAGCTGTTCCAGGAGGTAAACAACCAGCAGGTGGTTAGTTCGTCGACCGGGCGACAGAAAAAATTCCTGGCTGGGAAAAAGGGAGATTTGGTTCTTACAGCCGCCACCCAAGCGGCGGGTTAAGGTAGATCACCTGGAACCTTACCTGTCGCGTGTGGCCGCGAGTTTTTTGAATTCCTGTTCGTTACGTGCGAGTCAAGACGTAAAGCTAAGCAGATATCTGACAGGAAGTTCATGTTACAAAAATAAAAAATGTTTTCCAAGGCAGTTTTTAAAAAATCCAATTATGGAGTCCACTGACTAAGGAGCCGTTCGTACCACAAAGGATCCAAACCAAAATCTTTCCGACCGCCTTTCAGCCAACTCATTTTGAACAAAAACGTTAGCGTATATATGTAAACATTTATTGATCGTTTACTCAAGATTTGCAGTTGTAATCCAGCACAATAACACATTTTGTTGCCTATATTAATGACAAAGTATGAAACTTTATGTTCCCAAGCTGGGTCCATGGTTTGAAGCTTGAAATGACAATTTGTTTTCCAAAATTGGCATGTTTTCCTAAAACATACAAACCTGAGGGTCCTTTTACAATATGGAAGTACTAGCGGCAGACTGGATAGGTCGTAAGCTTTCGAACAAGGGGTTCGTAGTTTAACTGCTGTCCCTCGACAGGCTACGGCCGCGCTGGCGAGCGACTGGTATGGTAAACAAAACTCACTTTTGCTTTTGGTCCCCAAGCAAAAAAGAACTGCAGGAGTGAGGCGGGGTGGCATGAGGTGGGGCTATGTGTCAAAATGGACCTCCAGGTTTGTATGGGGATGTTAGGAAAAATGCAATTTTGGACAAATTGTCATTTGTTTCACGTACACGGCATACAAACCCTTCGGTCCTTTTACAATAGGAAGACCACACTTCTTGGGGAGGAATCTGAGTCTTTTGTGAACAAACTGGATCGCTTCGACCCAAACCTTGGAAATGCCTCCCTTGGTCGTAAGGAGCGAGGGAGGGATCCAAGCCTCTGTCCATTTGATTCGGGGATGGCGGGCACCGCAGGATCAATGGTCAGACCTCTGGACCAAAGTACTAAGAGAGAGGCCAAGCGTTAATCTCTTTCGTACCAGCAAAACAAAGAACAAGTTCCTACTTTGCAAGAGGCAACATAAAGTTATGGTTTGGTTCTCTTGTTTGGCACCATACACCTTTACCCCCCCCACTTTTAAGGAGGAAAGTGGTGGGATATTCGCTCCCATACCCTGAGTGAAAGGGATAGGATGGGGCTCTGTCCGAGTAGCTCTCACCGGCATTATCGTCCTTATCCAGCAAAGCGGTGATGACCGTATCCCTCTACCCACAGGTATGAGGGGGTAGAAAAAGATTAGGAAGAGAAGCCAGTCACTCCTCATCATTCACTTATTCTAATTCTTAACCAGTCACAACCAGGACTCGATGCTGTTCAGACCTGCTAGGGTCTCTTGGGTTAGCCAGACAAACGTGTTGAGCAAACCCACCTACGGGTCCTAAGGAAAACGATCCAAGGACCTGTGGGCAATATCCAAAAGGTAGGAAGGACGGTGGCCGGTGTTCTTGGTTGTACCAGAACCCCTGCCTTTCACCTGCGCCAACGGAGAAGTTCTTGTGTAACTCGAGGGAGTGTTTACTTCTATGGTCAATCTTGGTGCTGAACGAAGAGTCTTCCAACACTCAAGCCTGGGACTGTCGAGTTTCTTGCAGGAAGCGCGGGTCGCGCTTTTCACAGGACAAAAAGCAGCATCTCCTTCGCATCGAAGGCGGTGAAGTCCCATTAGGAGGGGATTGTGAAGGAAACTATAATCTCCGATCGTCAGGAACCGAACGGGGTTCAGAGTCTTTTCGCCTACGAATTCGGTACGAAAGCGAAGCGTCACGAAATCCCCATCCCCTTGGATAGCTTGACTTCGTCAGTAAAAGTCATGCAATTAACCTCTAGAGGAAAAAGAAGGGAATGGTCGTATGACCTATCCCCTTTCTCCAAGCTTCGGTGATGTCCTGTTACCCATACTGGTCTATCCGTCTGGCACAGCCGAAGTTGTTGCTTTGCTCGGTAGTGGATAATAGGACACCGACACCCAATCAATTGTTGGGTGTCTTGATGGTATGGGGTACTGTTTGACCAAGCCGTTAGGACGAAGAAAAGAAAATTATTTTATGGAACAACCGAACCTAAGTTCCACAGCGAAGTTTCGTAACAGGACTTGGGAGCTCTGACAAAGCTGCCGACTTTGACTTGCGTTTTCGGTTTCAGGAGTCAAGTTCTTTTCCCAAGCCCCCTACCCGCAGCAAGTCACGTTGACCTTCGTCCTTCAAAAGTGTTTTTAATTGCCAAGAGACTACACACCAAACAAATAAATTTGTTCGTCACCACCGATGCCAGAAAGGCAGGTGGACGGACCCTCCCTTAAGGCATGTGCCCAAACAGGTCGAAAGTTCACTTGCCTTCTAGAGACCGAGGTCCTTGCATGGGCAAGATCAACTCATAGTATAGTTGATTATCGGGCTAAGGAAAAACAACAAAACTAAACTTGTGTCGTTGAAGACGAAAGGTGTACAGAAAATGCAACCTACTGTTCCTTCACAGCTGAACCGAGAGAATGGATTCTCAAGATTCTGAAACCTGTTGCTACAAAGACTTGAAACGCTAACGTAACCGCGATTCCATTGCTGTCCGGTGAGGAATCGTTAGGTTGTACCAATAAAAGCGGGAGCGGCATTTTCAGTAATGAAGACAGGGAAATTACTGCACCTGAAGAAACTGCTTCTCATGGGCTGAACATTGGAAGTGAGGCTGTTCATGGATCGTGAGAGTTAGGCGATGTCTTTCTGACATAATCCTTGGTTAATTCTGGGCGAGCAATGGAAGTAATTGCACACGCCTACGAATCACGAGATATTTTGAAGAAAAAACCAAAAAAACCCCCTCAGATGTCTTGACAAAAATCATTCGCATTATTAATTTCGCGGCTGCGATGAACGATCGGTTGACTAGGTACAGAACTTCTGTTTACCCAGGCGGCGGTAAACAGGAAAAAGATTGAAAGAGTCCAAGAGATATCTCTGTTTGAAGATTCTTCTCGCAATGTGTCGAAGTGGCGACGAAAACGCGGCGTCACAGCGAGTAAGATGGTCCCTTCATTTATTGTCGAGAATCCCCGTTAATCAGAGACCTAAGTCCATGATTGTTGTTGTTCGGGCAGGAGACACGGTTTTTTTTTTTTCGGTAGTCAACGGGCAAACCAGGGGAAGAGAGAAGGACGTAACCGACCGTGCATTCTCCGAGAACCTAGCTGATAACTGAGAAGCTATCAGGCAGTTCAATACGCAGTAGCTCTCGGGTGGGACGTTCGTTCATCCTGAGTTTGGCCAGGTAATCCATTTTTCCATTCCAAGAAGGAATGCGTTCGGCGAGAACCATCGAGCATAAAGAATACGCTCGAGCAATCAGATGTTTTCAAAAACCTGAAACGGATTTCGGTAAACAACAAAAGCTGATTTGGCGTTGTCAATGACAATACCAAGTATCTAAAATCGAAAACTGATAACTGGCTGGGAGGTTGACAGGGGCTAACCCCGAGTTGCAGTTCAATTAAGATACATTCCTCCTCCGGTCCACAAAACCGTAGAGTTAAACTACGGGTATGGCGCCTACCCCCCGGACAATTTCAACTGGTTAAAAGAAGTCATGTCCGCTGAGGGTAATATACGTAGTACTATTTGTAGGTTCTGTACCACGACCTCCATCCTTAAATTCTTTTCCCCTCGAGGAAATGAGAATAAAAGGATTGGAGGATCGACCAAACCTTCGTGGTTCTCTAGGTCAAGAGAGTGAAGGAAGGGAAGTTCTTTCCTAAAGGAAAGCCTTCAATGGTGGGAACAGAATAACCGAAGACCGATAGTTCAAAGCCAAACTGGAAGGTAATTTCCCTCTCCCGTTCTTCTCTATTCCAGGGTTCTTAAACGGACCTACTGTGAGAATCCTCTTCTTCCAGCAAGCAGTCGTTTCTTCCAAAATGCTAGAAGAAGAAAATTACAGGAATTCGAGCAGATAAGCTGAGGTTCCCGATTATCGTGTAACCAATTATCGGGGATTCTCGATCAAGCTTTGGACCGTGGTCTCCGCCTAAGTGGTTTGGAGATCGTAAAACTAAAAAACCGAACACTATGAGTTGCGCTAGAAAATTCCGTAGAATTCTAAGCACTTCCTGCGAAAACCCCCCACCGGAATTCGTTTCAAACGAATATCGGCAGGTGGGTCCTCATCGATTCCCGTAAGGAATCGAGAAGAAAGGGGCAGGAATCCCTTCCCTCAACAACCGGGGCTTATAGTCAGGTTAGTAGGTACCCGAAGGTCCCCCCCGGTAGCGCAGCCCCTTAACCGTGGGATCTTACAGAGAAATCTTTCTGTAGGATTCCCAATCCCCTTTCCCTACGTAGCCGTAAGGAAGGAGAGGGAATTGGGGGAGGAAATTGGAATACTGGCGGCACCTTCCACGCGGAACTTAGCAAGTTTGGAGAAGAAAAAGGAGCAGCCATCGCCTTACCGGCGATGGCCGCTCACAAGGCCTTGGGGAAAACGCATCATCAGGAGGAAAAAGCGTTTTCCCCCGAGGAGGGTTACGAACTCATACTGTAGGTAAGGGTCTGCCGCCCCACTTGGAAGCGTCGTTCTGGGTGGGGGTCTGATCGACACCTGGAACAGGAGAGAGACCGGATTACCGTCCGCCGACTCATTCCAGTCCTCGTCGAGGTCGAAAACCTCAGGAGGACCGAAGGGGTGGGGTAAATTCAAATACGGTATCCGAAGACACATAGAAACGCCTCTGTCCGCAGTGAGAGGAAGTGAAGTAGATTGTTCTTGTTCCCTAGACCGGCCAGAAACTGAGAAAGAGCCTTATTCGTCCCGGAGGACGAGAAGGACTACCCTGGTTCAACACAGTCGGTCAAGCTCCGATCGCGGCAGACCCACCGCCACAGATTTGGGTTCCCTCCTCGAGGGCCCCAAACGACTCCGAGCCGAGACTTGCTCTGCTGGTGGGGGAGCGGCGATCCTTCACCGAGGTCGTTGTGTCAGACAGAATCAAGCGCCCATCCCAACCCTGGCAAAAGTTCCTTCTAGATCTTGGAAGTCACAGCATCTTGCAGAGTGGGAACCAGTTTAAGCCCTTCGTAAACAAGGCAGCAATTCCGAGAACCTTCCTCCCTAAGAATGGGGAACAATCAGCGACAGCCCTCTCGGTCTTCCCCATTCCACTTGCGCCATAAAAATACGTTCCTTGGCCGAGTCCAAGAAAACCGTGAATGGCACGTTAGGGCGTCGTGGTAGGGATCATGAGGGCGCACCCCTCCCCCCACGATCAACTCCCTCAATACCTTCGCCCCCCCCTCCTCCCGGTTGTAAACCCGAGGAGGTTTTGAAGGTAAGGGAGGGAGGCCAGACCCTGACTCGCCCATCCCTCCCGCTCGATGGCAGAACCAGCAGGCTTGGAGGGCATGCAGGTCCGATTCGATCAACCCTGGGACCGGGTCGATCGAGCTTGGCCAGGCCTGGTCGAACCGTCTCGCTGATGTGGAGAACGGCTCGGACTGAGCACAAGCGGGTCCCCCCGATCTCCGGAGTGTCAGAAAGAGACTGGTGCTGGTTGCCGGACCCGATCGCTCTCCTGTGAGAGCCGACTGGTCCAGGCGACCTGCAGGCCTCCACTGTCACAGTGAGGACCGGTGATTATCCTCACGGCAACGTCACCGTTCGCTGTGGTTCCAGCCGTGGTGGCAACCGGCGAACGGTGGGAGGACCTATTCCCAGCCTCAGCATTGTGGCCGGTCGTGGACCGTCACGTCCCCGGGTAGCCAGCTGTTCGCCGCGAAGAGTGAGAAGCTGGTCTGTTGGGAGAGGTCACCCCGTGAGCGGCTGTTCACCCAAGTCTTACCGCCCCGTGCCGTGAACCTGCAGCTGAGCGGGAACCTCAGAATGTTATGGTTCCCTGGCTGCACGGGTCCCGCTGGTAGGCGACCGTACCCCATCGGTACATTTACCCACGTTTTTCCCGCGAACGAGATGGCTCCGAGACGGACCCTGATGCAGTGGCAGAACCACTGACACAGGGCGAGGAAAAGCACCGGTGTTAGCCGGGCCAACACCCCATCTGGTTCCACCCCAGTAGTCTTCTTTCCTTGCGGAAAGGAAGAAAGACGAGGGCCCCGCTCCCGAAGGAGACAGGAAGGAACCAGCGGTAAGGGGAACCCCGTCCGTTCCCACCCCCGAGGTTGAGACGGGGTTCCCGAGGAAGCTCCCGAGGGAGACCTTCTTCAGGAGGGTGGAGGAGGCAACCTTCTTCTTCCTCGGCTTGTGAAGCCTTAGAAGTCGAAGGGGAAGAGGTCGGCAGCCGACGACGGATGAAGAAGATGAAGAACGACGACTAACGACCAAACCTTTCCTCCCTCTTCTTCGTCAGCTTCCTTCCCCAGGACAGACATAAGATCTGCATCCAGGCGGAGCCGGGTCTTGGCTGTAGCCGAAGCCACAGGCCCTGGACGCACCCTTACACAAGACCAAGACCAAAGTTGGGGGTAGTACCTACCACGAACAGGGACGACATCAGCAGGTTATCGGGCATCTCAAGAACAGCAGGCACAAGCCAGCACAGCATCGGTAGGGACAGCCAGCCGCAGGCAACGGCAGGGACAGCCAGCCGCCGAGCAACGGCAGGGACAGCCAGCCGCAGCAACTGCATGGAACAGTCAGCCCAGAACCTCAGGCAATCGGCAGGTGGTACGGCAAGGCCAGCAACCGGAAACAACAGGTAAGTGGAGCCAGCCAGCCAGCAACATCCTGCAGGTACCGGCCAGCAGGTCCTAGGTCGGGAGGCTCCTAGGGCAGCCGGAAAGTAGTGGGTCCTGCAGCAGCAGCGGCCAACCACGAGCGGCGGCGGCAACGCCACCCCGCTCGGTACGGCGAACCGGAAACAACGTTCCAAGCGGCTGTAGGCAAGAAGACTGTTACCACTTGAGGCGAGTACTACCAGGTGAGGAGGGACGTCGTCACCTGGTTAGCGTGGTCACCACTCCATGGGTGGACCCCCTGGCAAAGTATGGCCCAGACCATAGAACTGAGCCCCTGGACACTAAGCACCCCGCCTGCAAATGGAAGGAACGCCCATGACCTACCCCAAGAAGGTCCAACCCTCGTGGGCAAGTAGCACCTGCCGGAAAAGAACAGTAAGTAGCGATTAGTGGGGGGGAAGGGGGGAAGTTCCCCTCGCGCGGGAGGGGGGTGAGCCTCATCCGAAACGAGTGGAGGAACCCCGAAATACAATTGTACATCTGGGCCAAACCGAGCGCCCATTCCCCCCCGCGATCGGAGCGGATCGGGCGAGGGAAGAACGAACCCGATAAACCTCCCCCCCCCAAGGGGAAGGGGAGGGCCCCTACCTGTGGGAAGCTGAGCGGGGGGGGGGGTTCTCGGTTCCCCACCCCCCGCCACAGCACCCATGTAACCCAACCAACAAATAAGAAGACCCGTGAGAGCAATCGTGCCAATTGGCCCGAATGCAAGGGCATAAGGGATCAATTCCCTGACTGGAGCGGAAAACTTTGAAACCAAATAAATTATTGATGCCAATCAATAAATCAAGGAAACAAAATGAAACGCATCCTTGCATTACGATTCACTTCACAATGAATAAGTGGGATCGGATCGAGCGCATTTGCGCCCTCGGAGGGATAACCGAGCGCAAGGGTAAAAAGGAAATCCAAATTCCTGATTATGAACTGGAACAAACCTAGATCCATAAATGAATTGATTGCAATCCAAAAAATAGATTGCAAAATTGAAAAAGAATACTGCGCTTGCCGATTTCACTTCATACAAATAAAAAGGGGAAGGATCAATTCTCAGGGAAATAGCGGAAACCATTGATCCCAGTAAACAATGCAATCTCAATAAAATAATGAAAATGGACAAAAAAAGAACTGCACGTTGCGATTTCACTTCATTCAAATAAACAAAAAGGGAAAAAGGATCAATTTCCGGGTAAGCTCCGGAAACTGATCCAAAATGAGTATTGATACAAATCAAATAAGAAATTATATGAAAATGAAAAAGAATACTGTACTTGCGATTCCACAATTCCATACAGAATAAGTTTTTCACGTGCCGAGCGCATTCGCCTCGGTCAAACGGGCAGACAGGTCGAAAAAAATAATAAATGAAAGGCAGCAATTACTTACGATTTTCATCTAACATCATTTCCCAACCCAAATATACGCTCTGGTAGCGAAGCGCCTCCCAGGCCCTCGGCAGCCGAGACATACAACAATACGCAGGATCATTTTCTTGGGAAAAGTGAATTCCCCGCACCTTACGCACCCTTCAGTCCCGGCACTCGGGTAATCGGAGGCGTGGTGAAACCCAAGATCCTCTTAATTCACACTTGAATTCAATGGAAAATAAATATGAAATGATTCGTACTTACAATTCAGTTTCACTAGATAAAAATAGAAAAAGAAAAACAAAAACCCAAACCCATGCGAAAGCAAACGACGATGACGCGCGGGCAGAAGAGCGATGATACAACGTCCACACGCCAGCATGGCCGAAAGCAAAAGTTTGATTTGTTTACCTACCAGTCCCGCTGCGAGCGCGCACCTGTCGGACAAGCAGTTAACTACCGAAAACCCCTATCTTTTCGAAAGCTTAACGAACCTATCCAAGCTGCCGCTAGTAACCTTCTATTGTTTAAAAGGACAACCGAAGGTTTGTATGCCGTGGTCCGGAACAAATTTAAATTTATTTTTTACCTTGTCATCAGTTGTTCTTTTTTATCCGTTACTGCCATCACAACACAACTGAAACTCCAAAGTGCTTATTTGATTGTAATTAATGCATGTTTTTTGGTCTTAATTACCTAATCCAAATTGCAACTTGAACCTATGTTGCGGTTCCTGGTTTCCTAAGCGCTCACATCCGTCCACAAACAGTAGTTGCGGGCAGCACACGACCACACAGTTTATGAGTGGGCGAAGATTCTTATTTACCTTTCCCTTTAATTGTTTACTTTAACTCATTATTTAGTTTAACTTTAACTTTTTACTTGCAAAATGTTTATTTTGAATTCATGTCTATTATCGCACCCCTTTTGGCAACCAAATAAACCCCGAAAAATTACAGATATTTTCCCTAAAGTAAAGACGAGCAGGGCGGTCACACATATGTCGATGCAATTTACCAAACGTTTCCATAAATTTCTAGTTATCATAGTAAATGCAATAATGATAAAAATTGCCTCTTATGTATATTTACTTTACTACAAAAGATACAACACTAATGTTCAATTTCACTTATTTCCCCAGGTTTGTGTAAGTCCTTAATACCCAGTGTTTGGAGGGTAAACACATACCAACTTTGGCAACACCCTGATAAAACAATAGAAGAAGTGCAAACAACGTCGTAGGTACTGTTCACGAGCAAAAAACTGTTGATAATTTGAGTCAGGAATCTATTTACTTTTCAACAACAAATATTTTTCAAATTAAAAATCATGAATATGTAAAAAATTTTAAGCAATTCATGACCCTTGAATACTGCCCTTTATTTATATTTATTTAAATCATTAACTAGTGCACGCATCATCTTCTTCTTCTACCAAAAAATACGTAGTAGTTTTCCTTGGATAAGCCGTGGTTGGTGTCAATATTTATGATTTTTGTGAAGAAAGTGCCCCAGCGTCTTTGGGTACAAGTGTTGTGCGGATTTAGCACATGGAATGGTTAGTTTATTGACACAAGCGACTCCGCAAACATCGAGATGGTGTCAAACTTCTAAATATTCGGAGTTGTAAGTAAAAATTTTTAAAGTGTCATGGAGGTATGTGTGCCCTGCGTAGAGCCAGACTTTCATTAACCTCTGTTTAATCTTAAAATATGACCTAAATTTCTAACAAATCTACTTTACTTCGAAAGGAGAGTAGAGGTCTCGAGCTCCTGCTCTCACCACCAACAACTCGTGACTGGTGCCCATCTCTGGTGTCAGGACGTGTTAAAGTACTTTTTCGGAGGGTGGATCCACATGCGGTGGAAACTGGATCCGTTAGTCCAGTCGGTCGTTCCCCCTAAATAGGTATAGAGTGAAAAAAAAGTGACCGTTTGGCAGACCAATGTCTGCACAGCTATGTTTTACCCTACATACACCCTTTTCTACATTGTCATAAAGTTTATGGCTAATAGGTAGTCTAAGCTAAACATACCCCACACCCTCTTCAACAAACGAGATCTACCCTAGTAGGTAAGCACACAGCTCAAATGTAGCTATTGCTGCCAGTCAGCTTTAGCGGTCACTAGCCCCACACAAAAAAATATTTGGTCTGGAAAATGTACAGTTACGCTACGTATTTCATAAGAAATTAGGCTACTGTAGTATCATAAAATTACTCCCAACATCTATGAGTACTAGGCTTAGTTAGTCTCGGTTACGCCTACCTTTGGCCTCTCCTTGTCTTCTACCTAGGTATAGGCTAGGTACCTACCTAGTACCTAAGTCACAGAACACCAATTGTCCCCAGTGGAACTCGTTTTTTTTTCCTTTTCTTGGAAATTTGTAATTTTCCTTATATCATTCTGGCATAGATTACCATTCGACGGTTTCCGGTACTTTAATCTTTGCTCCTATGGTTAGAGTACCGCTACAGTAACCGTGCCACGTCAAGTTGTTTTGGTTCCACAACTTGAAGACTTTATTTTTCATTACGATCGAGTTGGTTTCTTTGCAACGGCACCTCAAGTTGTTTTGTAATGCTCTATTCTGTGCTTTGAACTCTGTTTAAATTTTAAGGCTGATACATTACTTCCTTGTTTTCTTACCTATGACTCTTTTACCTGGCTGTTTTGATCAAAATTTCCATTTATCTACTTTTTCTTGGGCAAAATAAGTGGAGAAATTTATATTCCAATCGCAACAGCAAGGTGATACAGTAATACATTTTTTAAGAAACCTAGATAGCTATTATTTGCGGTTTGTTATCTCCGAGCAATCACCGTCATTGTCATTACTATTTTTAAGCACCATGTACAATAGCTTTCTCAAATAGTAAGTATAATTTTATCTACTTTTCATGTGTTTTACTAATCTGATTATCTACTAAAGATATCTCATATTTCAACAATTTTATTTCATTCTGTCTAAATATCTAAGCAACACAATATTATTGTTCTACATGTGAGTGGATTTCTTTTTTATGGTTGCTTTGAATTTTTGTCAAATTCTCTTTCCTGTGTAATGATGGAAATCATTCATTTAGCATTTATGACAGTACTCATGGAAATTGGTGGACTGGAAAACCGAATTGGTTTTCATCTTATCAAGATGTTAAGTTAGCCACTCGAAGTTGAGATTGTCTATGACGAGTGTATGTACGTAAGTACGTACTGTAACCAAGTGCGCAGTTGAAAAAGCTGAAATCTCTCTGTTCGAGACGAGTACGGCAACGCTGAGGGGAAACGAATGTCTCTCCCCCTATTCATTTGAAATGACGTATTTCTCCTTGTAAAAGGTATGCACTTGTCGTAGTTTATAATGTATATGTTGCCATAACATTTGGTAGTGTTTCTTTATACTTTTACTTTGATATAACTGCCAATTGCCAAGAATTGTACCACCATATGTAATAGTATAAATCTCAATTAATGTGATATCCTTATGACTCATGTATTTTACTATACTGCATAGTATACAGTACTGATGTCGTCAATTGTCCTGACTTAGACATTCGGAGGCTACCATACATTTTAGGACAATTAACTCAGACTAGCCTATACAAACACTTCAAACCATAGGCTAATATAAAGGTACTCATAGGCCTAGGCTACTATACTTTCTTTGCCTATCCTTAGCTGGAACCGGTACTTGACGTCGGAGACGTCGAATCTTCATTGTTGAATAAACAAGGTTGAGGGAAAGGCTGGCTCCCGGGTTTTTTTAATAATATTTCTTCTTAACAGTAGGTGGATACATTGTAAAAGTAGCTTATTCCTAGCTGTACTCCTTCAATACCAGTTAGAACCAACACCGATCCCTATACTGGTTTTCTTACACAGGACCCTATAGCCTACTGGTTCCCTGTAGACAAACGGTTCATTTAGGATGGCAATCTCGTGGCCAAAGAGCATGCATTCGCTTAGGCCTTTAGGCTATGCTTACCCATGCCTAACTTTACTGTTACACATCACAGTTAGCCTGACTTATATGCATAACATGGGTGGAATTTACTCTAGAATTGACATTTTCATAAACATATGGAAGACTAATTCACATCTTAGCCTACATTTAATTGATGGTACAATTGCAACAACATGCAGACTCAACATGGTGCAACTTACGTAACAGTACCATTACAATTCTTGGCAATTGGCAGTTATATCAAAGTAAAAGTATAAAGAAACACTACCAAATGTTATGGCAACATATACATTATAAACTACGACAAGTGCATACCTTTACAAGGGAGAAATACGTCATTTCAAATTGAACATAAGGGGAGAGACATTCGCGTTTCCCCTCAGCGTTGCCGTACTCGTCTCGAACAGAGAGATTTTAGCTTTTGCAACTGCGCACTTGGTTACAGTTACGTTACTTACGTACATACACTCGATCATAGACAATCTCAACTTCGAGTGGCTAACTTAACATCTTGATAAGATGAAAACCAATTCGGTTTTCCAGTCCACCAATTTCATGAGTACTGTCATAAATGCTAAATGAATGATTTCCATCATTACATACTTTACCCCTACGGAAATTGGTTTCATTTATCAAGGACAAACCAATCCCTTAATTATAATATTTGGGTAGATAATAAATCTGACAAACAACAATACAGGTCCTGCACACAGTAAAATACTTTCTATCTCTCAACCAGAGACATGACTGCTTATCTCTCAACCAGGTATAAACTGGACTTTTAATCATTAAGGTCTGCTAACAGACGTACAGAGCAAGTTGTGGGACGCCACCCTTAAGGCGCGTTTCTACCTAACCATCCTAATAACTTTACCAAGTTAAACACTTATGTAAGAGTGATCTTAAAATTCGGTAAGATCTAGTCACTCCTCATTAGGGGTATAATCACTTATGGTTATTTTTCTCACAAACAATCGTTTACACCAACATTCAGGTTCATTCACTCAATAACCAAGAGCAGGAAAACTTTCCTTTGAAGATAATACCTCTTAAAGCATCCTAATGACTAACTACACATCAGTCACATAACTTGAGCAACTCAACCAGAGTCTGTAAAGCTTTTGGACGGGTAGCTCTTCATACAAAACTCAACTAAGTTCAAACAAAACTCAATGAGTATAAGTTCACTGTACACAAAACAGGTGGTGTCATCATCAGATCCATAATCTATGAAGATAACATATACATACAAGAATATATACTTGGAAATGGACATAATGGTTATATAGGTGTGAACTCTTCCAAAGCATGCAAATACAAAAAACATTCTTCACAGAAAATACAAAAAAAACAGTACAAAAATTACAATGATCTCACAGTTCTTCTATTAACCTAGAGGGAGGAACAATATTATTAGCACCTCTGGTTTGTACTTTTTCATTCACTACATCAGGAGTTATATCATCCATTTCCTGCATGTTTACTAACCACTGTTCTTGTCCTATAAAGGGTTTCACTTTGTCAGCAGCACGTTCAATGATGGTTGGTCAAACATGTTTCTTAACTCATATTTAGCACCATCCCTAAACACTTGGTTACTACATATGGACCGCACCATCTGGGGTTTTAGTTTCTTACTAGTGCTAGGAATTACATTTTCATTTTTAACCCAAACAAGAGAGTTTTCATCCACTTTCTCATTTTTCCTCTTTTGGTTAGCTATTGCACGATACTTACTGGCCATCTCTCTATGAGTTTTCTGAATTATTTCATGAGCCTTTGCAATGGCAGTGTCTTCTACATCATCCGTAATTGTGGGCAAGGGCACACTAGTCACTTGTCTAGGAGCTCTACAGAGATACATAGTGAGGTTGTTCACCAAGAGTGGTATGTACAGCAGAATTTAGCACACGCTGTGTTCACCTAAGTATTTAGGCCACTGATAAGGATGTCCTTACATTACATTCTTAGTACTGTTTTCATAGTTCTATGCATTCTCTCACTTACACTGTTTCCTTGTGGATGATATGGGGTAATATAACCAGCATTTATCTTATGTTCCTGGCATAATTGTCTAAACTGGTTTGAGGTGAATTCAGCACCATTATCAAGAATGACTGTCAAAGGTACACCAAAGTCATTCAAATAGACCAAGAAGTTTTTGCTTACTTCCTCTGCAGACTTACTTCGCAAAGGATAGAACTTAACATATCGGCTGTAATGATCAATTACAGTCAAAAAAACATATCTATAACCATTTGCACCAGATAGCATATCAGTTAAATCAAGACTGATTCGCTCTAAAGGCTTAGTTACAGGAGGCAATTCTTGGAACTGTTGTTGTAAAGAACTACTGGCTTTATGTTTTTGACACATAATACATTCACTTATATATTTAGTAACATCTGTACGCAATGAAGGCCAATAGAACAAGTTTTCAATAGCATCAATTGTTTTGCGTATACCTAGGTGACCTGACATGCTTCATGACCTAGCTTCAAAGCTGCCTTTGTTAAGTCCTTAGGAACTACTAATTTCAATTGAATTGAATTATCAACTTTATCTGCATGAGATATAACAATCCTTCATACAACATGAATGATTAATCAAAGCTCTTGGAAACCCTTTGCGCGGTAATTTACACCTTCTAGGAAAGTTATTAGTTCCGCCCACCTTGGTCCTCTAAACTGCTTTTCTTTGAACTATCTTACTCAGACCAAGATAATTGTCCCTACTCTGATGAAAGACTGCTCTGACTGGTCTACTTAGCTGATCTGCCACCTGGTTATCTTTACCTGGCCTATACCTTCACCTTGAAACGGTAATCCTGCATCTCAATTACCCATCTGACTCATTCTAGGTGACTTTGTTTTTCTCTTGAACACTGAAAACTAGAGGCTGATGATCTGTGTGAATGGTAAATGGAACACCCCACAGAAAATGATGGAATATACGACAAGCTAAGACAATAGCAAGTGCTTCTCTGTCAGTGGACTGTACCGCTGTTCAACTGGCTTCAGCTTCTTATAGAGATCCAATGGGTTTTTAACTGACCATCTTGTCTCTGCATCAAAGCAGCACCTACATGATCTAAACTACATCAGTGAATAATTCAAAGGGTTGGTCATCTGAGCCTTTACTAGCACTGGAGCAGTGATTAATGCTAGTTTCATCTGTTCAAAGCTGGATTGACAATCTTTTGTCCACAAAAAGGGTTCTTTCTCTTTAAGAGAAGTAAGCAGGGGAACAGCAATTTTAGCATAATCCTTAATGTGTTTTCTGTAAAACCCACACATTCCTAGAAATCTCCTAGTTTCCTTGACATTATTAGGGGGTTTCATTTCTTGGATGGCACTGATATTGTCTGGAGATGGTCTACAACCATCCTTGGAAATTATGTGACCTAAGAATTTGATTTCCTTTTGGCCTATCTGACATTTCTTTAGATTTAACTTCACTCCTCTTTCACTGAAAAGTTTGAATAGTTGGTCTAATCTTTTCAACAAGATTGGAAAACTGGGAGCCCAAACCACAATATCATCTAAGTAATTCTTAACCCACCCTTTCTTAATAAGAGGAGCCAAGATATTAGACATGATACGTGAAAATATAGCTGGACTGCAACTTAATCCAAAAGGAAGGCGTTTGAACCTATACAGTGAAACTCATCACTAAAAGTTGTTAAATCTCTACTCTCTTCATCTAAATTCCACTTGATAGTATGCATCTTTCATATCTAAGGAGGCATAATAATGGTTTCCTGCAGCTGTTTCTACCATTTCTTCTAATCTAGGTAAAGGGTGAATATCAACCTGAAGGAAGTGTGTTGACTTTACGGTAATCAAGGCACATTCTCTGAGTATGATCTGGTCCTAACAAGTACAATAGGGCTAAGCCATGCAGCACTGGAGGGTTCTATTATTCCTCTTTCTTCATATCTTCTAACATGGTGTCAATAAGGGTTTTGGCTTTTTCAGGGTATCGATATATGGAGACCTAACTGGCTGAGGATCACTTACAGCAATATGAGCTTGTTGCATCTTTGAACTTTCCCAATTCTTTTTCTTCAAGGATGAACACTGAATTATTAGCAACCACATGTCACTTAATTCTGCTTGTTGATCAGCAGTAAGATGGGAATTATCTTGCTGAGAAAGCAAATACTTAAGCTTTTCTTCTCTAGTATTTCCTGACTTGATATTAACATTAATACTAGGAGGAACTAAATCATTCTGAATTCTAGTTTTCCTGCATTTTGGAACTGGCTGATCAATGTCTTTCTTCACTGATATCCTATAATACCCTAATAGAGTTCCAACCTTCATTGTATCACCTGGCTTTAGTATTATTGACAAGTGGCAAAAACACTTCCTGAGCATCATTAACCTTAAGGCATAGTGCAGACTGAGTTTGACACTCCTTAACTTCAGGTACAAAATTCTAACAATGTGTTTAGGAGGTTCATCTACAGGTAAGGGATAAATACCAGCTATATACTGAGGTAGAATAAGTTTCCTTTTAAGTCTAACCTGAGCTTTATGAGGAACATTAGGTTGAAGTACTTTAATCTGCCTGACCCTTTTTATTAGATGGTCTAGGTTTCAGATACCTTACTGGATAAATGTGTCTATCCCAAACCCAATAATTTATGTGCATCATCCATGTCATTGGTGCAGACCTAATCAAATCGGCTCCTAACAATAAGTCTGTGTCCAGATATGGAACAACCAATTTCCGTAGGGGTAAAGTGATGTAATGATGGAAATCATTTCATTTAGCATTTATGACAGTACTCATGGAAATTGGTGACTGGAAAACCGAATTGGTTTTCATCTTATCAAGATGTTAAGTTAGCCACTCGAAGTTGAGATTGTCTATGATCGAGTTGTATGTAGTAAGTACGTAACTGTAACCAAGTGCGCAGTTGAAAAAGCTGAAATCTCTCTGTTCGAGACGAGTACGGCAACGCTGAGGGGAAACGAATGTCTCTCCCCTTATATTCATTTGAAATGACGTATTTCTCCCTTGTAAAAAGGGAACCGTATAGGGGTCCTGTGTAAGAACCAGTATAGGGATCGGCTGTTGGTTCTAACTGGTATTGAAGGAGTACAGCTAGGAATAAGCTACTTTTACAATGTATCCACCTACTGTTAAGAAGAAATATTATTAAAAAAAAACCCGGGAGCCAGCCTTTCCCTCAACCCTTATTACAACAATGAAGATTCGACCGTCTCCGACGTCAAGTACCGGTTCCAGCTAAGGATAAGGCCAAGAAGTATAGTAGCCTAGGCCTATGAGTACCTTTATATTAGCCTATGGTTTGAAGTGTTTTGGTATAGGCTAGTCTGAGTTAATTGTCCTAAAATGTATGGTAGCCTCCGAATGTCTAAGTCAGGACAATTGACACATCAGTACTGTATACATATGCAGTATAGTAAATACATGAGTCATAAGGATATCACATTAAGAGAGATTTATACTATTACACTGTGATATATGGACCGTGGCAGAATAGTCTCTGCATTTCAGATGAATTATAGTTCTTTAATATTTGGTCTGTTGTATGTTTGGCACATAATAGTTCCCCCACCCAATTGCAGAGCTTATGTGTAAATTTCTGGCTTGTATTGTATTACATTATATAGCAGTTGGCTTCGCTATTGCCACATGCCCGCATGAACATTTTGTGATGCAATATTTCATCCTTCTTTTCTTGGATGTAAGCGTCCATACTTTCTTATGATATTGTTTTTATCATTTATCTTTAGACAAGGCTTTTTACCTCCTCTGATATTTTCTACTCTCTCCTCTTCACAGTCTTCTGGAAAACTTATTATGACTTTCGTGGTCTGTTTCCTTTTTCGTCTGTTCTAAAGTTTATTTTCCTCCATTTTTTTTTATTGTCTTGCTTTTGCAGATTGTAGTTTTTTTTACAGACGGAAAATCCAGTGAGTATAAGACTATCCTTTCCTTGCTTTGTACATTCTGTTGGAAGTTCACGAATCTCGGACATATTCGTCATCAAACAGTTGCTTCCTTGTTGGTTCATTTAGATTCAGCAGTTTTCTCATTTAGTTTAAATTTTCCCGAATAACTAGTGTCCTCTGGTTTAGTCATCACATTTTACACTTATTTTTCAATTGTTTACATTGTTTTCTTTGTACTGGGCGAACTTATGAAGTTGCTCCTCCCTCAGTTACTTTAGTCATCACTAAGGTGCGAGATCATCTCATCGAATAGAGAAGCGTTTCTTTACATTAATCGCATTTTCATTTTTCATTAGCAAATTTATATGGATGCTGTTATATCCCTAATATAAAAAGTGAAATCTTCATTTAAGGCGTCAAAACGTGAAACTGCCACTGTCCAAACAAATATGGCTGTTAGTCTGAAAATAATTCGTCTCCAAAATATCCCACTCGCGATGTTTTTTATTTTTATTTTTACCATTTTGTGTATTTTATCCTAAGGATTCCTTTCATCTTTCGTTGTAAATAATATACATATATGTATGTATACGTATATGTATATATCACGTCAGTATCGCAGCCTGTTAAGGAAAATATTTATCAATATATCACATTTTTTCCTCCTTTTACCTTTTATTAAAGCTTACTCCGGATTTGCTTACTGTTTCTTTTCATTTATTGGCCTTCCATTATCCTATTTTTTCTTATATGATGTTTTTCATTACCTTCCTTACTATTGCAATCACTCCTTCCTCGGTTGTAGATACCGTCTTCCGCATTTTTAAAGGGAAAATTGTTCGATACGTGTTTCTCGAAGAAGATACCTCCCACGTCGAAATTTCTCGGTAAACGATTCTGGTTTTCACAAAATAACTCCGATCTCCCTTGCAACACTTGAGCTTTGCTTTGCGTTGTAACTAGTTCACTTCTTGTGCCGATTCCTGATTCAGTTACTGTAACGAACTTACTAGAACTTTGTTATGGAACTCTTTCCGTTGCTATGTATTTTA
>NC_087203.1:117413867-117458931 GCF_015104395.2 Macrobrachium nipponense | reverse complement strand
CCACGCCCCCTAATATGAGCTCATGTACGTACATGAGCTTGTTAGACAAATGGAGTCAATTATGAGCTCATGTACGTACATGAGCTTATAATACAAATGGGAGTCAATTTGGGGTCAGGGGTGGCCACGACCCCCCAGAATAGTGGAGTCTATATGGGGTCAGTGGTGGCCAAGCCCCCCAGAATAGTGGAGTCTATATGGGGTCGGGGTGGCCACCCCCCCCAGACAAGTGAAGTCTATACGGGGTCAGGGTGGCCACGCCCCTTTTTGGGGGTTTTGGGGGCTGCCCCGCCCCTTTTTAGGCCTCACGTCGTACATGAGCTTATCAGGAGGGGGGAGGGCGGGTAGCCAGGACCCTTGGGGGGTAGGGGGCGGGGGGTGGGGCTAGAAAAGTGGAGTCTATATGGGGTCTTTTCCTCTACTAAGGGTGGCTGTCAGTAACGCTGTCGGTCGAAGAGATGCGACATTTTTCACAGTTACTTGATTACTGTTAACATTATTCTGAGAATTACTCTGATTACCCGTAGCCACAGATTTCTGGCTAGTAATGAAACTAGGCTGCGATTGAGCTGTTTCTATAGGTTTATTATCAACTCTACTATGACCTGATTTGGTGAAAGAAGGTTGCTGAGACGAATTTGCATTAACGCTCATAGAATTAGGTAATAGTCTAGCACATAAGAATGTATGATGTTTACCATTACACTTAAAACAGTATGTCTTACTCTTACTGTTACATTCAAATAAACGATGACCCTTTCGTAAACAACCAAAGCATAGTTGTAATTCATGAATACGAGCTCTTCTCTTCTCTAAAGTATTGTATTTCGTGCAGACCTTACCGCTGTGTTTGCCTTGACAAAAACAACAAGAAAAAGTTATTTTCTTAGGGGTATTTTTAACATTAGTTCTGAAAGCACTACTAGGCGCTCAGTTAATTTCTCAATGCCCTTTCTCAATTGATCTACACTGAGTTCACAAGTATCATATCTCTGATACAAGGCTTGCAATGTTTCCTTGGATAAACACCGCTTGATAATTGCTTTCTCATTAGAATCGCCGCTCGTAATACCTGCTAAAGCGTCTTAACTGATGAACGATGCTATTCCATTTCAAAGGAAATCCATCAGTTGCTCTGCATCATGCTCAGGGTGCGGTAAACTTAATAGCCGATTTCTTAAGTTCTCTTCTAATTTCCCAACGTTGGAAAAACAAGTTTTCAGTAGGTTTATCGCTGCAGTATAATTAGCTGGACTTATAGCTAAACCCTCAACGGTTTCGCGTGCTTTACCCTTAAGATAACTATAGTCGATTTTTTTAAACCTGGCAAACTTTTGCACTTAGCTGCTTGTCGCTGATTGGATGAATCGTGTTGTCCGAATCTCTCAGTTTTGTTTTCACACTGTTTCAGAATTGTGATTATACGGCCATAGATTGAGATAAGAGCCAAATTATGTAATGTTATGTAAATGCCAGTTGTAATAAACTTAAGTATTAAGTACTTACATACCAAATTATTATATGATAGTTAACAGTTATGAAACAACACCCTCCGAAGCTGTAGACTTGAAATATGTTTCAAACGCATGAACTTTGCTAATGTTTAAATTCTAGCTAGATTTTTAAGTGCAATCATACCATTGGTTGTTTGAAAAAAAAAACATATATATTGTCCATTGCTGATGTTGTATAACGCCTAAGAACAAAATACTATCGTAGAAATGTAAGCTTGTCAGAAAATTTGGGGTGGAGGAGGTTGTGGGCGGAGGAACAGCCTCGGGGTTGACAGAAAGTTTACGTAATCTCAGCGGGAGGTCAAATGCGGGTTGTGGTGTTCTTGTCCTCATAAAATAATAAAGATGTTTATATATCATAATATTCATTTTTTTTTTTTTTGCATTTCAAAACTTGAGTTGCTGTCGCCTTAATGATTTCTTTCATTGTCTTGCTAGGGCCCTGTGAAGTGAAATATTGAAAAACATTCATTATTATATTACGGCACTGACTGGTAAGCCTACTGCCAGCAGCATGTATATGCCTGGTGTTCGAAGTGCCTTCATCTCTGTTTTGTTCCATATCGTCTCTTTGTGGCCATGGCTGAAATACGTGAACTCGACGACGTTGAGCTAACTGCTCGATAGCCGATTCTAAACTGATTGATGATGGCGGTGTGTGCAGACGACAACTCGCCGGCTGTTCCTTTCTCAACTCCTCCACCCCAAATGTTTCGGCAAGCTTATATTTTCTATTATGGTATTTGTTCTTAGGCGTTATACAACCTTCAGCAATGTACAATAAATATTTTTTGCTTTTTCCAAAACCACCAATGGCACGATTGCGCTAAAAATCTAGCTAGAAATTTAAACATTAAAGTTCATGCGTTTGAAAACATATTTCAAGTCTACAGCTTCGGAGAGTGTTGTTTCATAACTGTTAACTATTATATAATAATTTGGTATGTAAGTTATAATACTTAAGTTTATTACAAACTTGTATTTACATAACATTACATAACTTGGCTCTTATCTCAATCTATGGCCATATAATCACAATTCTGAAACAGTGTGAAAACAAAACTGAGAGATTCGGACAACACGACATTCATCCAATCAGCGACAAGCAGGTGAGTGCAAGTTAAGTGCAAGTTTGCCAGGTTTTAAAAAAATCGACTATAGTTAGCATAGTAAACTTGAGGACATCATTCATGTCCTGCCTATCATGAATAACTGCTTTAAAAAAAAGTCCAAAAAGGATACCACTGCTCAATTTTGCCATCAAAAGTATGTATCGTAATTTGAGGCAACTTAGGTTCTGGAATACTAGGGGTAGCAGGTACCGCAGGTGTCGGATTAACAGGTGTGGGGGCGGGCGTTGGGGCGGGTGCGGGTGCTGCTAACCGATCGGTGAGTTTGGAGATTTTGTTGTCCGCGCTAGAGAGGTAACCGTTAGTCCTCGTTATAGCATTTACTAAGTCACGACCCTTAATCTCCTTATAATATTCAGAAGCGGCTGTCTGTAGTGAATCAGCTGCTTTCTGAAGGGACCCTAAACGGAGCTTAATTACTGCTGTAGACAACTGTTCAACACGTTTTACCTCATTCAAACGTCGTTCGATTTCACTTATACCAGCCTCATACAAAAGGAGTTCATGACTACAATTGTCTGCATCCATGGTGACAATTTTAAGGCAAAATCACCTTACAAAACATACAAAGTTGACAATAACAATTACAATATAAATCTCAATAATATCGAAGTAACGACACTTCTCGACACACTGATACACAGAAAAACATTCAAGTTAACAATCTGTGTTCTACAAAAATAATACTGGTCAATACCTTATTACAAAACTCTTATTCAAAAGTCAAATTGCAATGAGACGGAAGAATGCACATCGTCTCGTTACATCTCAATACTTATATGTGAACCACATCTACCTTCAAAAAAGGAGAATGACACTCACCTAGTTATTGACCCTTCATCTTAGGTTGTCGTGTGTGTGGTAGTTCAAAAAACAATGTGCCAGCATAACATTACCCTAACTGAGGGAAAGGGCCTGTAAACAATCCAATAACAAACGATGGTGATATAGAATGATCTGATTCCAAGTTACAAAGATCCAAAATAATGTGTCCAGCATCCAGAATAACTAATTGGAAGTATTTAAACATCCAGTTCGAAGGACCAAGAAGGGAGAGAAGCTGTGGCGAAAAAGATGGACTTATAGTGGACTGTATTATGCTTAACATTGTCACTTGGTCAAAAACCGCTAAAAGCCTACGTAACAACTCCACAAAACTCCCTTTGCCGTTTCTAAATTACGGGGAGATATCTCTCAACCCAATTCATTATTAACGAGGATAACACACCAATGTCATTAATGAATAGTACCACAATTATCACACTGAGCAGTCCTTGTAGATATGAACTCAGATCATAAATCGGTATACGAGAGTACGACGAGAGGTACGCGCCTCTCTCTCTCTCTCTCTCTCTCTCTCTCTCTCTCTCTCTCTCTCTCTAAATGTTGCGAGTACTCACTGGTTGGTTTTCAGACCTTAGAGGACCGCTGTGTTATCTCGTTTCTAAAAGTTATTTGAATAACCTTAAAGTATGAACACAATAAAGGTTTATCAGATCAATTTATATTCACCATCCACAAAACTAAAACAAAGGAAAAATGAAATAAAATTGAGGGACATTGAAACGCATTTGATGAATTTACAGTTAAAATTAATTTAATAACTAAAAGTTAAACATATCAAAGAGTAATAACATAAAAGTGACAAATGAAATTAATCAATCAAGGGGAATTGTAAATTAATGGCACTCAAATGAAACAAATTACGACAAAATTCAAAGAATCGGGGCAATCGCCCTTTCTAAATACACACACACATCACTACACAACACTAGATGACAGGTCACCTCAAAAGTTGAGCCAAGAAGCCGTTCGTTCCGTCCTGCATTCGGGTTTTGTTGGGGAAAAGAGACAAGTTATACAATTACCACGAATGCAGAACTGACTTACAAGGTTTTCATGAACATAAAAAACTTTACAATAATCATAAGTTCGTTGTCAAAAATAAATTCCAAATATAATAGTGTGCAACTTCAACATATTTATTAGATGTAGTGAATTAATTGGTGGTGTCTGTCAATACAATTTTGGGCGATATCACGCCCATACAGTGTACTACGCACATATGCATACACACCCCTAGAGGGGCACGCAAAGGAGCGTTCAGAGGGGCGAACTACTACCCTTCTTTTCCCTTCCGATCTCTTGACCTCTCCTAATGGCTTCTCTGGCGAGAGGCACAAACAAGACAGCGCCTCAGTGGCGTGGTTGGTTTGGTGTTTGCTTCTCACCTCGGTGGTCGTGGGTTCGATTCTCGGCCATTCCATTGGGGAGTGAGAAATGTGTATTTCTGGTGATAGAAATTCACTCTCGACTTGGTTCGGAAGTCACGTAAAGCTGTTGGTCCCGTTGCTGAATAACCACTGGTTCCATGCAACGTAAAAACACCATACAAACAAACACAAACAAGACCCAATAACACCTTCAACTTTTACCATACGTAATATGCGCAATACATTCACCAAGAACAATTTCACATATATAAAGACAAATGAATTATCATAACTGAAACAGTAATTATACTTCGTTACTAAAACGTCTACTGACGTTTATGTCAAAAGACTTCGTCTTTGTGTAAAACCATTTTCTTGGTGGTAACCGCACCACAGATACTACGTACTAGAACATAGCAAAATCAGATAAAATAATGTCAAGAGTGTCATTCTTGAGTAGATGTGGTTCTTTCACCCTTATTATGTCATGCAATATAGACGTACATATCTTTTCAAAATACATGGGCATGCGAATACATTTGGTTTTCACATGAATACAAATACAGTAACATAGTTCCTGTCTGTCGATTACCTGACAGACGGCAATCCGCAGTGAAAATCAATCAATTTCTTATGAGACAGACACTAATAACTGTAATAAAAGACAAATAGCATGGAAACATATGAATACACAAAAACAGTAGAAAATAAAATTGTTGAGAGGAATTCCTCACATCAGTGGTCAGCCTCTACCTGCTGGGGATTTGATAGGGGCTTGGGGTAATATGCGAAAGGGGCTTTACCCCTGAGGCTTTTATAAGTTACATATCATCTATAGCAAATCAACACAAATACGCATTGATGTATAACTAGAGTAAAAAGTTAGGATGAGCCAGATCATTTTCTATCATCTGGTTGAAATACATTTTTATTTATTTATTTAATCGTTAATTTGTTAATTTACCAGTTTTACTAATAACTGATTTATTTATTTATTCGTTTATTTGTTAATTTACCTCTTTTACTAATAACTGATCCCAGTTTTACTAATAACTTCTGCTACTTCTTTCGAATGAACATCACAGCATTCTTTGGGAGCTTGAATTTTAAGTAAATGGCCCCTATGGTGTTGTTCCATATGAATAGGGTTCATCTTCTGAATAATATAACAATAATAATAATAATATCACAAAAAAAGTTCATGAGCTACAAAACTACAGCAGGGCACAATCTACCTCTCCTGCTTCCTCAGTTAATAATAGGATATCAAACCACTTTATCATAGTTGATGTCGAAAACAAAATTTTAAATAGTCATAATTCCTCATTCAAACAGGATTAGTCTAGGGTAGGCCTTCTTAAATCACTGTATAGCCTAGTCTAAGATCATGATCGGCAGTGGAAATTTCCATGAGAGAGGATTTATATTACGATTTATATTACGACTTCAGGAAATAATGACGATGACGACGACACAAGAGAGAGAGAGAGAAAGAGAGCTACTTTTCATAGTTAGCCAAATATCCCAAAATATAGTTTTCTATAGAGAACATATAAAAGTCAAATGGTAAACTATGTTAATCTCGTCTTCCTTGCTTGTATAGTTCATAAATCAAATAAAATCACTATAAAGATAAATATATCTCTATTATTGTATGACGAAAGGCATTGCTGGTAATATAAATAAGATTTCATGCTTCTTATTAATACTAAAAGAGATTTTTTTTTATCATATATAGCCTACCTAGGTAATACCTATTTTCTCAAGATTGTAAGCTAAAGATATCTACATACTGAGTGCTATGAAGATCTTCGGATTAAATTTGGTTGTTTGAAAACGAAAATATTGTATATTGTTTTAGAAAGACCACGAATAAATCCTGGATCGATATACATGTTTTTGTAGATTAAGTTCCCTTATGCCAGCACGGGTCTGGCTCATAGAAGACTTCAAATCTGGGGGCCACTCTGGTGAGAACAAGCCCAGACTTTTAATTTTTAATTTCCAATCACTACTACTGCTATATGCCCCAATAAAGTTCTGCTACTGGATCTATAGCTGAAAATACAGGCTGGTGAATGTACAATCACCGGCATGTATTTTTACGTAATTGTTTTCATTTGGTTTTCACCATCTTGTAGAAAGCCGACTACGCAAATTGTTAGAAATTCGACTGGTATTGTTACCCTTTCTACAATCTGAGCATAACTCACCTGTTTCACCTGCGCCAATCTAAAGGAGGTCCGTTTTATGACAGCAACGTTTAGAATATCAGAGTTCCATTCACTAAACTTGTTTTGATTAATGTCTAGTTTTGATTTCTAGTACACCAGAACACCTGAATGGGGGAAATACTAACATGAATGAATGCATTTCTCGGGTTTCCATCTCAGTTTATCCAGTAGGTTCCCCACACATTTCACAATCAACAGATTCCGTGTCACTGAAAGCACTACCTACTCGGCAAGATTTTGCAAAGAAGAAATTAGTGACCGGCTGATTCTCCACACTACGAAATGGACTGTTCTCTCCGGCGACGATTATCACTAGTTATCACAAAATATCTCTAGAATCCTTTTTCAAATACATTTTGACATTGCTTTATGTGCTCGACTGGACTCTCAATTTCATTATTAGATTGTTTGCACTGACGTATTAATAGACATTTTGCTGATAAACGTACTTTATATAGAACACAAAATAAACTTCTAGCCAAGTCTAACCCCAGCACTAACTACTTCTCTAATGACCTTTAGCAGTGTTGCCATAGCTACACAGTCCACACCACTGACTTCCTTAGTAGTGATGCCACAGTTCCACACCACTGACTTCCACGCTCTCCTAGATTTTAAACTCATTCAACCATTGGTAAAATGTAATGCATATAAAACTATAATATATGCTTTCCTTCACAGTCTGAAGATCATTTCCCATAAACTTTACTTATTAAGTTAATCACGATCGCTTCTGTATTTTTTAAAATAATTTTCAAATAGATTAAGATGGAGACCTAAACCTGTCACCCTGTTGAGAGGTTATTCTATTTGAAGAATCGTTCTATGGTTTACTTGCCTAGGGTGTGCGCTCCTTGACCTGTGGTGTTTTTTGTGTGTGGAGACGTGACGTCTGTCGCTCTCGGTTGGAATATCGTCATTTGGGTTTAGTGTGGCAGTGAGTCAGGTCATCAGCAGCATAGTGTCATGGAGTCGTTTTATGGTCATCTGTGGTTCCAGTTTGGTAGCAGACGATGCGGCCGCCACCGCATATGTGATGGATGAGTTCCAGTTAGCAGTTTGTTGCTGTTAAGGTGTTTTTCGGAGATAGTCTTTTTATCACTATGATTTTATACAGACTTTATGTACTGTGCAATGCTACCTGGATTTATGCAAGTTTGGTGCTGTGAGTGTTTATTTTTTATGCAGATTTATTATTGTATAATTGGTGTGCTGCCTCTTTAGTATTGTTCATGCTACCTATTGGCTATGGTCATATTTGCTCATGATGTATGCTGCTTATTTATATGGTGTATGCTGCTTGGAAGTTAGTTTTGACGTAGCTAGAGACCTATTTGCTATGGTCATATTTGCTTATGATGTTTGCTGCTTATTTATATGGTGTAAGCTGGCTTGGCTGGAAGGCGTTCCGGCGGCTGGTGGTGGCCCATGAAGTTTTATTTTGACGTTAAGCCTAGAGACCTATTTGCTATGGTCATATTTGCTTATCTATGATGTATGCTGCATATTTATATGGTGTATGTTGCTTATTTATATGGTCTATGCTGCTTGGAAGTTAGTTTTGACGTGGCTGGAGTTTTAGGTCTATTTCTCTCCAGTTTAAATAATACTTACTGTTTTTATATATTTTGACTTCGTTTTTGGTTAACTCTATTTAGCTACTTTGTATTGCGAATTCATTGCACTGACTTGTTTGATTTAATCTTTTAAAAATTAAATTGTCCAGTCTTAAGAAATATTTTCTCATCTTTGGACCTTTTGCTTAATTCTATTTGGTTATGTTTGTATTTTGAATTCATTGGACTGACTGCTATGTTTTGATTTTATTTTAATTTTATGTAAATTACTTGACCTACGAAAATAGACTCCATTGTATAAATGTAAATTTAAACTTTGTAAATAAATTAGTATTAAGATAACTATGGTTTTCTTGAACACCCTCCTCCATGGTTTGACTATTTATGCCAGTCATTCTAGTCCCACTTACCTTTTCTTTTTAAGATCCTGCAGGACAGACTGTGGTCAGGTACACGTGTCGGTCAAAACATAGCTTCCCGATGGACTTCTACTCTGCTTCATGATTCGGTGTAAATAACTTTTCTTTGATGGCCCTCTATCCAATTATTATAAACAGTTGAGTTGTTTGTTTGTATGCTGGTTTTTACTTTTCACTGAGACCATTTGAGTAATTTAGGCCAAAGCAAAGCACTGGGACCTATGAGGTCATTCAGCGCTGAGTTAGAAATTGACAGCAAAAGGATTGAAAGGTGTAACAGGAGGCAAACCTCTCGGTTGCACTATGAATAAAGTGTTATGAGAGGGTGGAAAGTAAGATGAAGAGAATATGAATGGTGGTACAGTAAAAGGGAACGAAAGCGGTTGCAGCTAAGGGCCTAAGGGATGGTGCAAAGAACCTTAAGTAATGCCTACAGTGCACTGCATGAGGTCCACTGACAGCACTATTCATCCTTTACAGTGCCTGGGTGGCGTGATCGGTATGGTCTTGGCGGGCCACCTCGGTGACCGCGAGTTCGATTCTCGGGCTTTACACTTGAGGGGTTAGAGATGTGTATTTCTGGTGACAGAAGTTCACTCTCTATGTTCGGAAGTCTCGTAAAGCCGTTGGACCCATTGCCCTATAACCACTGGTTCCAGGCAACGTAAAAACTCCATACAACTATACAAACTATCCCCTATGTGATAATAGATATAAAAATGACAATAAACCACAAAAGTGTGTCCACAATCACCTTGAGTGTTAAAACTTCCAGGGCACCGGAGGTCGCATAACCTACGTTTCGGCAACACTGCACTGTGAGGGAAGTCCTTTAACAGCATATGCTCTTGCTTTCAAGACAGTTTTGATTTCTCAATAAAGACCTGTCCACACGAGCGGGCCTGATCGGCGTGCTCCGGGGTTGACGGGCAAATTCTGGCGGGCTTACCCGTGAATGTGGTCCACACAGGTGAGGCGATGGAGAGGTGGGCGTGCCCGACGATGACAGTAGTGTGTTCAGTGCGGTACGATAAACATGGTGCCTACCGCAAAGAAGATAGTATAGCATGATAATTGCTTTGTGTGTGATGAAAAAGAAGAAAACGAAGAGAATATGGTGCAAAGAATGGCTCAGTAAAAGAAATGTATATGGTTAACATACGTCTGCTAGGGTCGAAGATCAAGCCATCGGGCACCACCATGGTGATTTTGCTACAAGTCCCATCGGGCAATTTGACGGTTTGCCCGTCAAGTGTGCCCGTTAGAGGGGAGGTCCGCCGATCAGGCCCAGTCGTGTGGACAGGCCTTAACATACGAAATACATCAATTTTTCCGATAACGTTCACCAACTCTGGTCATTCATCGAACGGGATAGAAATTGCTCTTTGTTGTAAAATGGATTTTTTAATTTCCTCACTATAAACATTTACCAGTCCATTATTCACGTATACATTTAATTTCCTTTACAGTTTAACTGGAAAGTGTCTTACCATTACAAAATATAGAAGTAAGGGCTTTCAGTTCCAGAATACTTTTTCTTAATTACATAACCTACACTGCTCTAAGTAATCTACTCACACTTAATGTTCTTGATAAAAAAAAAGCTGTCAAATATGTCTTAAATGTTCTTTATAAAAAAAAGCTGTCAGTCAAATAGTATCTATATTAAATATTCCTCGAACAAAACAACTGCTGCTTTACATTTTTTTCTGGTCTCGTCTACATTTTCATGAGACGAATTCATCAGGGCTGACTGGATTCGTCCAATCCAGATAATATAACAAAAATCTTCATTTTATAATGTATAACGAAATATATATTATACATATATAACAAAGAGTAACATTAAAAGAGGATTCGACCAGTGCCTTCTCCCAGGTTGGCACTCACAGTCACACAAGGGGCACACGTACTGGTTTCTGGCGTCGTCTAACGGCAACTGTGACTGCAAAAAAAAAAATAAATAAATCATTAAAAACAAAACTAAATACATAAACAATATAATACTTTCAAGTAAAGTTTAATCTGTAACAGTTTCACTCTTCTGCCACTAAAATCAGTGTTTGGCAACTCGGCAGCACCAAAGATGCCACGAACACCTAAATCCTACATTGGCCAAATTTCCCATTTTTTGACAAATTTTTTCGCTTTGAGCAATTTCGAGTCTGTAGAGTCTGTGATGGGAAAGTCAGTTGCGCCAAACCTGACACGCAGTCTACTTTTTGTAATTGTGCATTCTTTCTAAAACTATTTATCTTTTTCATTGTTATATTCTTTCAAAACATAGGAGTGTTGCACTTAGCAGTGAGGGCTGTACATACGCGAACGCTGCCTTACAATACTAGCTGGTACAAGGTCCAGGCTACATGCATCAGTTATACGTAGCTCGTATGCTTTAGTGTGCAACTGCCTCGCATCTTAAATTAATAGACAAAAGAACTGTGTTGTGTTACGTTTCTTAATCCAACAGCTTGATTGTCATGCACAACGGAAGATGCATCCACAGCTTCCCTGGTCATGCCATTCTGAAGGTCTTACCTTTCCTGTTGTGAGGTCTTCTAGAAGTTTTATATCACGTGACCAAACAATAGAGAAACTTGCGACATAAAATTGAACTGTTGCTTAAAAAAACTGAAATAGTTAAAACTGCCTTGGGGGGGGAGCGCTTAGCATGCTCACACGAGATTATCTAAATTTATTTGTCTAATCTTATTTGTTTCTTCTTATTTGTCTTATAGTACAATTCAATTTTTACTTTATATTGTACCGATGGTTATATTTTCAGAATAATTACAACGAATATCCTCAGTGCCTTTGCCACTGATATTGATGTATAATTATATATACACATTTTCTATGTCATTTAACGTGGGGAATTGCCATACTTTGCCTTATTCTAATACAATAACAAAACTCAGATTCTGAGAAACTGGGAACATGGACAATGGTATGTCTCTCCACTGTTAATCCAATTTTGGCTTAGACTGTGCTTCTAATTTTCCTGAACACTCATTTACACATTTTCCAACTCTATTTAATTATCAGTTCACTGAAATACCTATTACCTTCTGTTGTTCTTTTAAATAAACACCATATTCTTGGGGAGCTTGAATTCAAGTCAGTGTCCCGTATGGGCTTGTTCCGTATGAATAATAATAATAATAATAATAATAATAATAATAATAATAATAATAATAATAATAATAATAATAATAATAATAAAATAATAATAATATAATAATAATAATAATAATAATATGCTGGAAGTAAACCCTCTTTTAAACATGTTTTATTAAAAGTAATTGCTGCCTCAGCTGCATTAATTTTACTAGCAGGTTATCTTCTCTCTATTTTTTCTAAATTATTGCTGGTTTTCTTCTCTACTTTTTCTAATTATTGCAATAATTAGAAAAATAGAGAAGAACCTGTATATAATTAATGCAGCTGAGGCAGCAATACTTTTAATAATAATAATAATAATAATAATAATAATAATAATAATAATAATAATAATAATAATAATAATAATAATAATAATAATAATAATAATAATAATGGTTCGAATTGCTTTCACTTGGGACATCCTCGCTCCTGAAGGTGGCAAGTTGGAAGGAGATGAGGTCGAAAAAAGCTGAAGATGACCGCTACCCTTCATCTGCAATTTTTTGGGAGGGGGGAAGACCCTCTGATCTCGAGATGTCAGAGGTCACACCTGTTGACTCGACCTAGACACTGACCTGTTTACGCCTTGAAGACCTGCCTCTCTGTAGGTTGTACAGAAACCTCAATCCACAAAGCCTCTTCTTGTGGCGCTGTGCTCTTTTCTCAGCACATTTCCCTAACAGTGTGTGAGAGAGCCTGTGGAAAAACCCCTACCTACCCTGATGGTTGAGCTGTATGTGCGTGTGAGAGAGGTGCAGCATATCCAAGGTCAAATGGTAATGTTTGGCACGGTTATTGAATTTCTATACCCATGTAGCAACTCAAGGGCCCTTAGAGTCTGCCTTGCCATATGAATGAAGCTTCATAAATTCGCAACGATGATGATATCCAGACAACAATGACAGAGTGACTGAAGCTCGGAACAAATCAGGTTTCCTCTGTATGATAAAGCCTGAATTGGGAAGAGAGATGAGAAGTCCATATATCCTGTTGTAAATACTAATAGTCGACTGTGACTTATTTGATTATTGTGAATCATGATCAAGCTTCTTGTTAGTACGACACCAAGCTAAATGGTTGCTGACCACCAGACTGTACACATCGTTATGAATTCCACTGTAAGTACTGTAACGTTTCTTAACACTTATCTGTACAAGTTTGTTCCCAAGTACTAAAACTAACCAGCCTCTAGAGCCCTTGTGTACAACTACCTTTGCAGTTGGTTTTCATGAGCATTCCTGCCATTATGCGTGTGGTGTACAAAAATGTTTTTTTTATACCTGAGTCACAATTTTGCCAATCAAAACTAGTAGCTACAAGTGTATGTTAACTTTGCAAGAAGAAAAGTGAAAGCAAGTGCTACACGGTGATATATGCATGACATTCACATAAAACCTCTGGAGTGATATGAACTGTCTACACGACTGAGCATTGATCACTAAAAGTCAAGATATAGCAAGGCACACTCGTATTTTAATTGAATGTAAAATGCTCTCTTGGGCGTTTAATTTTTGTGGTGCTTACTTCAATTTCTATTTGATATCTTCTGATTTCTTGCTTCACCGAACATTGTAACGTCAAGATGAGTACTACTTTCATCACTGAAACTTTGCCGATTCTCTTCCTGGAACATACTATATATCAGGTAATAACACACACATACACAGACACATACACACACATATATATAATATATATACAAAACATTTCTTATGCTTTTAAATATTAAGCAAAAAACAACCCATACATATCCAATTCCCTGTACCTTACAAGGTGATTTATCCCCTCTGGGAAATCTACACAGTAAGTGCACTTTCCTTGCCAGGATTCGAACTTGAACCTTCCCAGCGGTACTTTTCCACATCTGGGACAACGCAAGGAGGTCCTATGATAGTGGAACGAGCTACACATACTGCATGCAGTAGTAGCTTACCAGAAAAGGCTATGATTAGGAGGGCCAGAAATAGTCTATGGAATTCTTGGCATACTTAAGATATACGTAGCACGACTTCATCATTGTCTTGACTGAGGAGTGTGCTATGCTAAGCCTACTTCACGTGACGGTGGATTACTCGAAAAGGTTGGAATAAGAGTTGTTAGGTATCTTATGAATGAATTTCATTTTTAGTCATCAATGGAATGGAATGGGTGCTTCATACTCTGAAAATCAAAGTTCCCTGGTATCTACATAAACAGCAACTGTGGATATATATTTATTCTAGACAGATATTCACTGAGTAATTAATAAAAAAAACTACAGGATAACAATCTCTACATCTATAGGTTATTTATACTTATAGCTCTTTGCACAGCCTTAATTCCTACGATACAGAAAGGATATCCCAGTGCTTGGAAGAACACTGAAACCTTCTGTTACAAATCTCTCACAACAAAATGAAGACCCCATTCCAAATGTTCTCAAGACCGCGGTTATTAAGTCATGCAACAGCAACAGAAAGATACAAGAGCTATGATGATGAAGGTGTACCCAAGCTCAATAGTCAACTGATACTGAAATCTCAAAAGGCTTAGATTACTGGTGACACTGGGTTAGGAGTCATGCCAGGTTAATGTTCATGGGGACGGTTCAAACTTCAGTACCTTCTTCTCCACGGACAAGTCCATGTCTGGCTCCGAGGCGTTCACAGCTGTTGGTGATAAACACAAAGGAATGGTCAGTGGAAATGGGGCTATGATTTTGTAGCCTTATAACAAAGTGGATGTGTTTTAAGAAATTTGCATTACCAGTTGCTCCTGAGCAAGATTAGAAAACAGAATTTTTTGTCATTATTCTCGTTCTATGCAAGGGACTTTAGACTTATCACCTTGATTTTCTAGTGCCTTACCTGCACGTTGTCTGTGAGAAAATCTCCCCAGTCCCACAGTCAACTGCTCTGCGACAGTAGCAGTTACAGGACTGGTTGTCCCAGTACTTCGTCGAGTTCTGCTGTTCACACTTGGTCTGCTCGTCCCTGTGCAAAGACCAAAATAAATGATAAAGAAAATGGAAACATACACGAATGAACGAGGGAGAGATAACAGAAAATTAAACATCAGAGGGAAAAGGATAAGAATGCACGAAGGTGGTAAAAGAAACTGAAATAAAAGATATGATAGGAAAGGATAAGATAGGACAGAAGTAATAACAAGGACGATAAAGTTACAGAGAGGAAAGCTTAGTTTTGAAAAAATATTAAAAATACCTTCCTGATATTTGACATCAGCTTAAGTACATAATGGCATAAATAATTTTACCCATAATACATAAGAGTACCACGAAAAAAAGGGCGGGGGCCGCATATTAAAGTCCCAGCCAAAAGAATAAAGTGGTTCTACTAGACATGACTTACTTGTTCTTGCACTTGCAAGCGCATTCTCCCTCGAAGTAAACGTGGAGGTCCGAATTACAGTCTTCCTCTCTCACTCTGCAACCGCATTCGCAAGCAGTGTGTTTCACGACCTCCACCATATGATAGCTCTGCTGGCTTTGGCGTCTGAGACGCCTTCCTCTTCCTCCTCCGTCACCTCCTCCTCCTCCTCCTCTTGTCCCTCCTCCGACGGTGTTTGAGCTGGTGATTGTGCTTATTTTCAGCACCTGTCGACGAGGGGAAGGAGAAAATGATTACCGATTGGAGAAATGGACGCACAAGAGCTAATCCGTCTGAGATGAATTTGCAATTTAAGATTCACGGATGTATCTGACGATGACTTTTCACTTCATAATCGTACTGGCTTTCATATTTATATGCTGAACTCTTATACTGTAATAATCATCAAAGGTCGACATTGCTAAGGATGAAGATTGAACAGAATAAAACAGAGAACTCAAGGTTATCAATATCATTGAACTATGAGCTATGTCATGACTTCTGTATGATTGGTCTTTTAAAGTTCTTTCTTCGAGGATATATACTCTTGTTTATTTTCACTCAATTTCGCATTTAATTAATAACTGATATTTGGCATTAAATGACTATGTAATCAGTGTTATTGAGACCTTTGTTTGTAGGTGTACTCCCAAAGGAATTTTCGCACCTTTTGATCATTTTGGGAGAAGGCCCTCTTAACAGAAAGTTTCTTGAAAGTTATACTAGCATTAGCATTAGCTCTCTCTCTCTCTCTCTCTCTCTCTCTCTCTCTCTCTCTCTCTCTCTCTTCATGGGTGACTATGAATTCTTGGCCCATAAAATGAACTCACAACGGTCCAAAATCCTATGGCAGAGTTCCTTCGGACTGTATTTACTCATGGATATGTTTATTTTTACGTAACTAGACGAAAATTTAGTTAAATAAGGTCTGCTTCGAGTTTATCATGGAAAGCTTTTTCACAAGCGGTGAATAAATCAAAAGAAGCACTTGCGCAATTTGGCCCTAAAGGTCTGACGACAAAAGTTGGGAGTGGTTTTACAGCATGATAGATTTCCAAAATATCAAGGAGACGAAGTACAAGGCACTAAAGGTTGAAATGGGGGAGAAAGCCCTCAGTTGCACTAAGCAGTAGACGAGAGGTTGGAAGTGGTAATACTGGAAAAGTAAAAGGCTCAAAAATGGGTGTAACTAGGGGCCGAAAGGAACACTGCAAGCACCCTTTAGTAATGCCTTACACTGTGAGGTGCACTGACATTGAAGCCATTATAAATATGACGTCTAATCCATATCTCAAATTATTTCTTAGACTGCTAAAGTAACTCTCGGTTAAACGAGTGGAGAGCTTCAACTATTTAATTATTCACCACGACAGGAAAACATTTCTGAAAAGCTTTTAAGAAGTATACCTCAATAACATCAAGGTCTAACGTTCTCTATATGATTAGTTACCCCAAAAGAAGCTTTTCGAATCCTTTAACACGTTTAGGACGTGAATGATTTGATCTGAATTGTACTAGATGATGAAGTCTTTGGCAGAGAGTTTCCTTGCTGCTAAAAAGGAAATTTATTTTGCTTAAGTAACTAATGCAATTTCCTGGCACATCTACGTTGTGAAATGCTTGTGAAAAACTTGTGTTTCTTTTACAAAAGTGTGACACTGAAATGTTTGCGTAATCTTAACTTGATACAGTGGTATCAGAGGCACCCTTTTTAAAAGGTTGAGTTGCAGGAAAAAGAAAGCTTCAGATTTACCTTAACTTTCACGACCTTGGTAACAGTTGGCCTGCAGGTCAGGAGAGGGCCGTAGCAACACCCTCCACACTGCTCGAGTCTGATGCAGGTTGGGAAGAACATGGTGTCAGCTTGGGTTGGGAGATCCAGAGGAACAGTCACCAGTTCTGGGTTACAGTTAGCCATCTCAAAAGTTTCTCCATCCTCTGCAAGTTGAAACTGACATTTTGAACACATATATAGATAGACAAATACGTAGATATAAATAGAGATATAGACAGCAGATAGAGATCTGTCCCACCATATGTATTCTTGTGTTTGTGAATGTTTTGTTTGTTTGTATGGTGTTTTTACGTTGCATGGAACCATTGGTTATTCAGCTACGGGACCAACGGCTTTACGTGACTTCCGAACCACGTCGAGAGTGAACTTCTATCACCAGAAATACACATCTCTGACCCCTCAATGGCATGCCCGAGAATTGAACTCGCGGCCACCGAGGTTGCAGGCCAAGACCAAACCGACCACGCCACTGGGGGCTATGTTTGTGAATGTGAAGTGCAGAGATAAAATTGCGTATAAACACGAAAGTGTGTGCTTGCATGCGAAGTGATATCAATCCACATGCACATTTAGCATCCACATCACCAAAATTATTATTATTATTATTATTATTTCTATTCCAAAGATGAACCCCATTCATATGGAACAAGCCCACTAAGGGGGACACTAACTTGCCATTCAAGCTTCCAAAGAATATGGTGAGTGATAAAAGTAAAGGAGATAGATAGATACATAATTTTATATATATTTGCTCCAACTTACCTGGGTTAGTGTCTCCAATCCTGCCACTGACGTCGAAATCGAACTCGAATGTTGGCTTGGACTTGGGAAGCTCAAGGTCGAATAGTGACGCAAAGTCAGAGATGTTGGTTACGGAATTGATCCGGTTGAGAATGGTGACGTTTATCTGTTGGTGAGTAAAGCAAAGTTCTGTGAAAGATTAAAGAGATAATCAAATAAATAGTACTACTATAGCAGATTCACATCACCCGTGCACCTGATGTCTAGGCCAGTCCCTTACGACGCTCCTGATTGGCTATTGATAAGCCAATCAGGAGCGCCGTCAGGGACTGGCCTAGACACCAGGTGCACGGGTGATGTGAATCTGCTATAGCCAAAGATGGAATGGAATGGAATATAAAATTTAGACCAATAAAACAATTTTTAGTAGAGGCTGGAAAGTAAGATGGAAGAGAGAATATGAACAGCGATACAGGGAAAGGAATTAAAGGTGTCGCAACCTACAAACTACTTTGTAGTTGTTGTTATTCTTGCTGTTGTTGTTGTCTGTAGGGGGCGGGGGGGGGGGGGTTGGAAAAGCCCAATGGAAAAGCCTAAAAAGGTCTGAAAAAGGTGTTTTGCGTTGATTAAAGATACAGGAATTTTAGGACAGGATATTTATGATTTACCTATTTGAATGAAAATATATATAAAAAAAAAATAAAGTATGTGCATGTTAAACAGTACTGAACAATTATTTCTAATAAAATATAGAGTATTTATATTAATTTTTCTTGGTGAAACAACGCTCTATTTGACAGTTGATTTAGCATGTGCCTCGAGTAAGCTGGAGGTCGGATGACGCCTTGTTTGATATATATATTTATTGAGAGAGAGAGAGAGAGAGAGAGAGAGAGAGAGAGAGAGAAATTTATTTCTACAAAAATAAAAGACATGAGAATGCAAATATCAACTTTATGTTCAAATCAAATATCAATCGTCACAATAAAGAAATATATATATATATATATATATATATATATATATATATATATATATATATATATATATATATAATGTATATACTATTTATATAAATAAATATTCTATGTATATTTATAAATAATGTGTATTTATATGCATACAAACATTTAATATATATATATTATATATATATATATATATATATATATATATATATATATATCCCCAAGTCTATGCGAATTCAGAAACAAGCACTTTCCACAAATCCGGTCAACTCAAATGCGCCACAAGAGAGAGATAATGGTTATCCCGCAGCTGGCAGGATTTTGTTCATCAGTGACTTGCAAAACACTCTCCTTTATTTACCCAGGTTGTGTCAACAGAATGCGCTGGCTCGTTAGCTTGGACTGAGAAGAACCAACGCGAATATTGTGCATGTGTGCTTTTGCTTTTAAACGTGTTCCGAGGTCTCACGAGGAAACTGACAAATTACGTTAGACATTTTTGGACCTCTGTTGATAATTGCTCTTAATGCGTTGTTCGTCTTATCTTTCGTTGTTATTAATTGCTTTTCCTGTATGGTTAATTAGGGATCGTTACTCTTTATATTTCTGCAAGATGTCTGACAATAGATGACGCGCCTCTTCGTCTCAAATGCAGAATTTTTCAGTGTCAGATGGTTAAAGATATTTCAGAAGTCATTCTGGTAAGCTCACGTTGCATTCTCTGGCAAATTGATTCTGACTCTACGATATTCCTACACAACAAAACAGCGCCTGACGTGAAGATCATACAAGAAGAAAGCAAATTTAAAAGAGAACTGAAGACTCTCCTATTCTGCAGGAGCTGCGATACTGACGAGAAAACACTAAAAGACAATTTTCAAAATATAAGAAGCAACTTATTTTAAAAACTTACAAGGGCCCGCCAGAGAGGGAATCGTCCCTGTGGAGGGCTGTACATAAAACCAAACAAAGTGAACATGAAACGAGTAACAATGAGTCTGCGGTCTGACGTTTTAAAACATTTGCTGTGGCATTTTGATCGCCCGCTATTCCCCGCCATGAGATGAGGAACAAAGATTCCGACTTCAGACGTTTCAGAAACACGAAAGTTTGCTCACCTCTTAGAAGAACATTCTCAAGCAATAAGAGTTCATGTTCATCCAAACTTGCCTTTCAGATTTACTCATCTTAATCATCTGGTTTCATTAGAGTTATGTCTTGTTTTCATAGAATCCCAGCTGCTGGTCCGCTGGTAAATGGTAGCTAGAGTCAGATGCCGCTAGTTTGCGCCTCTCGCAGGCTGACGAAAAATCATCACTGGCTCTGTATGATGATCAGTTACCGCTCTAGTTTGGGGTCGAAACCAACATTCTTTGGAAGGTTGAATTTCAAGTCAATCGCCCCTTGGGCTTGTTCGGTGTGAATAGGTTTTATATATTGAAAAAATAAAATATGGTTATGGTTCCTCTCGTGTTGCCGTCTTGGGAATCTTTAGAATCTTGCTTCTCTGACAACATGCTGTTTCAAAAGACATTTTTATGGGATATACGTGAGGAAAACGCCTCTTTTATTTAAAAAAAATTAAGGTCACAACCACAACAAGAGAAATAAAAAAAGCATTCTAAATCCTTTGACTTCAGTATGAACGGGCCATAAGTAAAGGATATTTCGTGTAAAGTATTAAATATGACCGGACCCAGCTAGACAAAATTCTATCTGCTACATTTCAGCTGATAGAAGCTCATATCACTTAAGTGAAATATTATCATTAAAATAAAAGTATAAATTAAAATTGACAAGTTAAATAGAGAAACTAAGAATTCATGAAAATAAATAAAAAAAAGGCAATATGAAGAAATGCAAATGGCTAATCACCCGCTCCAAGACTCTGGCGTCAATGCACAAATTGCGAACATAACACCACTATTCTAGCCAGCAGAGTTAGGTCACAATATGCGTAGCAACTTCGCTACTTATTAACGTAAACAATGTTCTCTAACAGCAGAACTTGCAAGAGAAGTTTGGCTAAACTAGAACAAGGCATAGAAGGGCAGACTTCAAGAATGTATTCAATGAAATATCTAGCAACACTCAGTGACAGAGAAGTTACCACAGATATCTTCAAAGCTTTCAAACCAAAACATTGTGTCTTATGAAAGGAAAGCCTTCTCTCTCTCTCTCTCTCTCTCTCTCTCTCTCTCTCTCTCTCTCTCTCTCTCTCTCTCTCTCTCTCTCTCTAAGGACAGAGTCATTTATCAAAGGATAACCTAAATACTGATTGTGACTCATTTCGTGAAAGATCTCTTAAGCTGACAATGTCATGTCACTACAATTAAGTATCAAGTTTCTAATAGCTTTTATTTAAATGAAACTAATAAATGACAAGATTTCCCTTTAGTTAATACTTAGGAAATCACAGCGTAACTGCAGCTTACAAATACAGAAACAGAAAGAATCTTGAAGTAAAGAGAAAACGTTCATCAGACAACGGACAAAAATAATCTGCACGGGCCCTTAGGCAGACCCTTAAGTATGCCCCATAAAAGTCTTGTTAGAAATGAGACCACTCCTCGTTTACAATGCCAGAGGAACTTTCTTTAACAGTGATCTGTTTATTCTTTATGAATGAATCGAAAGTCTCCCGTACGCATTTGTATGTGTAAGTACTTCATTCATAGGCAATAAACAAATAAAAGGCAGCAAATGGCAACTGGAAATTGGTAATGACGACAGAGGGTCAGTTTGCTCATGAAGAAGGGTTGACGCGGGATTTCCCATTGGTTTTAAAACACACGCACACACAAACATGAGGTGGGTTGCGATATGAACGTTCTTAAAAAGGTTGACTTAATTTCCGTTGGATATATGACCCCTCTCTCTCTCTCTCTCTCTCTCTCTCTCTCTCTCTCTCTGATAATTACTGTATGTCCTACCACTGATGACAGCAATGTCATTAACACAAAAGTACAGCAGAGGCACTGGAGAGAGAGAGAGAGAGAGAGAGAGAGAGAGAGAAAGAGAGAGAGAGAGAGAGAGAGAGAGAGAATGTGGTCTTTGTCTTAAGAGATCTTCATGAAATGAGCTAGAATTAGTTTTCAAGTTGTCTTTTGTTAATGTTAATGAACCCGTCCGGAAAAGAGAGAGAGAGAGAGAGAGAGAGAGAGAGAGAGAGAGAGAGAGAGAGAGAGAGAGAGAGAATAATCCCGTACCTGCGATAGCCATGACACCAGTCAGTCTACAATTTAGAACACACCAGCAGAAAAAATCCCTCCCCCCCAAAAACCTCCCACCACAACCCTCAACTCATCCCCCCCCCCCCCCCCCCCACCCCCCCCCCCCCCCCCCCCCCCCCCCCCCCCCCCCCCCCCCCCCCCCCCCCCCCCCCCCCCGCCCCCACAAACACTACCATTGTGATCCCAACGTCTTGTATTGGATGCGAGCTGTGCAGCAAAAACATCCGGTATCCCCTAAAATTTGCCACCCTGTATCATTATCATTATCAAGTCTTGCTGAAGGTACCGAAGCTTCAGTAAGTCTATAAGTATCATCTAGAAGTATCAACCTGTTTATGCAAAAAAAAAAAAAAAAAGGATCATGAAATTCTAAAATTTCCCCCCTAGTAGGACTAAGGTTGGCTTATGACCTTCAGATCAACGGTTTAGGACTTACAACCTAAACGAATACCACTACTAAAGACCTAAAATGCCACCCAGTGGGACGCCATTCCTCTGAAAAGTCATACGAGAGCTCCAAAGTAACATCAGAATCAACAGTTTTGGGATTTACAGCCCCCCCCCCACCCCCCCCAACCCCACAACACAGGATCGTGAAATCCCTAAAAAATCGTCCAGTAGGACGCCGCCATACCTCAGCGAAATCAGTCGGAGCTCCAGAGCACCACCAGAAGAGGTTCCCGGTTCATTGGGAAGCAACGCTCCTCCAGGAAGTCCTTCACGGCGCCTTCCGGGTTCTTCAAAACCAGGGAAGAATATGGGAGTGTCGATGAAAGGAGGACTGGTGGGCCTAGCGGATCGTTCGCGGAACCTTCTGACGCCTGGCATCAAGGAGTCACCATGACCCAGGTGGAAGTCCTGACCTGAGATGACCTGCGTTGACAAGATCGCGGACACGATGACGGATATCACCAGCGCTAACTTGTCCATGGTGATGGCTGCTGTGGAGAGAATTGGCTGTCATTAAGAGTGTATATACTTCAAACGTCTCGATCTGTAGACGTATAATGAAACTGAGAATAAAATAATAATAATAATAATAATAAATAATAATAATAATATCTTAGCACACACTTTAATCATGATGTTGCATCAACTTACGTTGGAACAAACTCTGCGACACTGACTTTGTGCCAAGAAGGCAATCGAATACTTTGTATTACTCCTCCATAAAATCTCTAAGATATTCAAAACGTCCACACATAATGAATACAGACTGAATATAAAACTGATAGTGAACTATTAACACTATTGTATTTTAATTGAAGAATGACAAAGGTAAGCCAAAATAGTCTTATTGGGACTTTGTTTTACCCAAGTTTATTACTACGGGATTAATCTTTCGTGGAAGATGAAACTAAATAAATGAAGGCCATTTCCACGATAAGTTCACTGGATAATATCAATTTCTCATGTACCTAATTCATGGAAAAATTCAAGTTGTAAATATAGTAATAAAATTATTAAAAAGAGATACATTTTGAAAGCATCCAGTTCGGTATAGTCTACGACCACCAACAAACACATTGCAAATTAAAACATAAAATTGCAAACATAAGCAACGTACGTCTTTCAAAGCTCCTTTAACAGGAAATGGTTAGAAATATGTAAATCTGTTGTGTAATTGCCATAAACAGTTCCATATGTGGTACTGGTTTGCATAGGTATAAAGTTTTCTACACTCGACCTAACAATTTTCGCTTGAATGTGATATTTCCGAATGTAAAATCAAGTTTATAAATAAATAAATAAATAAATAAATAATAAATAAATAACGCATTTATAGTCTAGTTGGTGTATCAACACGCAGCAACAATCCATAAGAATTGTATGTAGGCCTACTTTATGCAATGTATGTTATACTGCATAATGAATCCTATTTACAACTTATAACAGTAATATTTTCAGTCTGTTTTTGGCTCGGGGTAAACTAAGTTACTTAGGCTATGAATCTTCAAAATTATTTTTTCATTATTTACTGATCTACAAACACTTCTTCAGTTATTACCAAAATTTCCACCAGTTCTCATAAACACTAGGGTCAAATCTCTAAGCCTATGTCATCAGATCCAATGTTAATACGGAATATATTCTCAAGTGTTCTTGGGCAACGGAGAAAAACTTATGGAACGCAGCTCTATTTTTTTCTTCTTCTTTTTTTAGTGCGTTGAATTCTCACTTGATTAATACATCCGCTATAAATGAAATCCTTTGAATTGATGCGGGCGTTAAATTCATTTGTAAGTGAATGATAATTGTAAAGGTTTAAAGTTACGAATTGGGAGAATATTTGTTGCATTCGAATTATAGAAATTTATGGGATGTTACTATCCGGTTACTAGCGTCTTCGTGTGACGCTACAATGTTTCCTACTTTCGTGGCGCCCTATAATGTTTCTTAAGTTATTCTTATTTAAAGAATTTTATAACACAAAATAACAAGCTAAAATAATATTAAAAACACGACACTACAGTTCCACCTAAGTATTCCAGCGCATACTTACGAGTTAACTTATAAAATCAACGAAGTCTTAAAAACTTCGACACACGAAGGAGTCAGTCAGTCACAGATCACAGTGGGTTTATCTACCAGAAGTTGGGACAACGATGAACCGCCACCAGTTCTGACGCAACACTGACGAGCTGTATAACTTACTCCTGTATACGTCTGTAAGGATACTGAGCTTATGACTCAAGCGAGCCTTCACGAATTAGGACTTGCCCTTGTAGTAACCTCTGCAGGCTCTCTCTCTCTCTCTCTCTCTTTAAGCGAGGACGTGGCAACAGAGGAGTTATATGCATCCTAAGTAAAAAAAAAATGAGAGAGAGAGAGAGAGAGAGAGAGAGAGAGAGAGAGAGAGAGAGAGAGAGAGAGAGAATTTATGAACTCGTAGTTACCACAATACGAAGTGCTGACATTTGCTGCTATGTATATTTACTTCTCACATTTTTGTCGTATGATTTCTTGAGAATTTCTCAATACGTTCGTAAAACAAGAGGGATGCATGATAATAAAAAAATAAAAAAAAATTAAAAAAAAAAAAATAAAAAAAGATAATTCACACTAACAACTATAAACTTTTGGAAAAAAAAAAAAAAAAAACATGAGAGGAAGATGAAACTGGTTTAAATGGACAGAGGAAATGACGCTGGGAATGAGTCATGATCTCCTGAGGGGGAGATTTTGTAGTACGTCGTAAACGCAACTAAGGTCGCCTCGGTTTTTAACAAGCGGGATTTCATTTATGTATTTGCATTTGCTTTGCTTTGCCGTTCTAGTTTTTTCTCACGGAGACAAACTTTTTCATCAGTAGTCCGCTTTCGATAAAACAAGAATACGCAAAATGGTTTTTCTATAATGAGAAAATTAGCTAATATATACATGGGCCTACATTGTTTCTAAGGAGAACATTAGCTAATGTTGGCAGTAAGCCTAGGCTTTTTTTTAACGCTAACATTAGCTTATATATATATATATATATATATATATATATATATATATATATATATATATATATATGAATAACTTGATCACGAAGTATATAAAACGTGATTTATATATATATATATATATATATATATATATATATATATATATATATATATATATATATATATATATATAGGCGGCTACATTTTTTCTTAGACCATTAGCTAATATTGGCACTAGGCCTATATTTTTTCTAATGAGAACATTAGCCATTATTGGCAGTAATTCTACACATATATCTTACATAAGACCAAATGATACACTTACTCTGACGAAAATAATTACGCAATATTACATCAGAGAGGATCACAGTCAGGTAATATACGCAGAAACTGACGCATATCACCAGACGAGCTTTCTCAAGTCCGATGCGTCAATTCTTCGCGGGAAAATTCTAGTTACGAAGTCCGTTACGTTGCTAGGACTCGTGAAAAGTAGCAGTGAAGAACTGCCTCTCTATTCCAGGATGTAATCTAGATAGCCCGCCCCACCCCCCATTTTTTTAGACAGTTTTCACAGCTTATAACTACATCTGCAGATAAACAAAACATTCATTCCTCTACCTCTCTAGAACTGAGTCTCTCTCTTAAAGTACCTAATTTAAAATTTATCCCTTTCATTCCCTTACAGAAGTTAAGCAGTGAACATAAAACACTGACACATAACTACGTAAATTTAACTGCATAGCGTTGAAATACAGAACCTTACACAAGGAATTCCGTACTATGCATTGAAGTATATCACGTATCTCATCCTCTTTAGACAACAGTTCAAAACAAAACTTACTTATTCTATGTTTTTCTTTATTATTTACCAAAAGGCTCAGAGTTAAATCAATAATACAGTACGCCAGTTTCTTGTATCATACATTAACCAAAACAGAGCCTACACGAATGAAATGAAATAAACCAGTACGAAATAAGATACAATTATATCTCGAAAATGAGCCTATATACATCATCACTAGCAATCCAATATCTGGGACATTTTAGGTTCAAACTTTCCTCCATTTGTTCAGCCAATGACAATGGTTGTTTTGGTTCCAAAAATAGTCTTTATTATTATGTTAATAATATACATCGCACGGAGATTCATTTATATCTGCACTCGGTTAACAGGATTAGATAGGCGTACATAGTCTTCTACATCTACTTAGGCATAGTCATCAAATTTTGGCTTCATACAAAGCAGGGACAAGTCAAGTTATCTAAGGAGCCTTCTAATGGTAACCTGTCATCAAATTTAACCAAATTCTAAACGCTAACATGTTTAAGGTCTCTCCTCGCCCTAACTAATGAAGAATTTAGTTTTGTAATAGTTTCCCATAAGTATATGGTTTTCTGTAGTACTGTTTCTCGCAGTTTCCTGCGACCCCCGTAATGGATTCAAAACAGTTAACAGATAATATATATTATATTCAAACCCCATAGATATAGTATCGGGAAATTTAAATCTATCCAATTAATCTTTCAAGATATCAAATACTATAGTAATGCTGATATGTACGATTACGTTGTAATCATTACCCGGCTACCTTCCTAATAGGTATATTCCCTCTTGTATTGAGCCGAATCTAGTCAACATGGTACTAGAAGCTTTCAATGTCCTTAAGGACTATGCCTCACTTGTTGCATTGGTTAGGAGTGGTATTAAGAACTTTATATATACGTTACAATTACAGGTGATGGAAAATATGGCGATAAAAAAAAAAGATATTATTGTTATGTTCGTGTAGGAAAGTGTAGCAAATTTATGTTTAAAATTTATTTTCAACTAACAAGGGCTCTTCTCAGAGGTGAACCTCACAGACCTAGGCTACCATAATACGAATTATTTCATTGGCCTAATGATCTACGTAGATGCCCAGTTCACAAGCATAATAAGAATGGACAATGTTATCTTGTTAACACATGCACGGAATCCCACAGAACAGAAACGCCTCCCATTGTATGACTTACTGATAACCTACTGTGATAATTAGTGCCATGATTATAATTGTTTTCACGTCTGACTGGCAGCTACAGCGAGAGCCATTAAGTCTGGTGTTACTCACCCGCGTGTGTACAGTCATTCACCACATTGAGTATTTTTTTTTTCTTTTTTACAAAAGTGAGGATATTTTTTTCAACGATTCAAGAATTTAAGAATGCAGTGCGCTCATTAATTTAGTGAAGAAAACATACATGGAGGAGTTATTTCAAACGGAAGCTTCAAGTAAAAGTGCGAACCGGGCCAGAAATGAATGATGGACATGCTGAAACCGAGTTTGTTTATAAAGCCATCATACTTTCTGCTTAGAGATATTTTGAAGAGAGCTTAGATATATTCTAAAAGTGAACTTCACGTGATATTTAAAAGGCTAAATTAATGTAGCTGAGCACTGTACGCATAGGCCTATCTACATATCTTCATACATTCAACGAGTTGTAGCCCAAACTTTTATAATAAATTGCCTTGCTGGGCCACTCTTATTCTATAGGCCTACTTTTACGGAATAACATCGAATGGGCTGCCAAGAACAGGTTAAATAAAAGATATCAGTTACTATAGATTGTTCACTGATTTCTGGTCAACAGAAACACTACAAGACTTAATTCCAGACCTACGCTATTGTAACTGTGGAATCAGCGTATATAAACTTAAAAATAGACCCATTATAATGTATATTGATACGGTTTTCTCTTCATTTTAATGCTCAAACAGATGAAATTGGACGAAACATAACAAAATATATATCACTGAAGCCCAAAGCCCACCTCTCTCTCTCTCTCTCTCTCTCTCTCTCTCTCTCTCTCTCTCTCTCTGTCAGATAAAATCCTAAGGCAATGACATGCTTTTCATTCTTAATTTTTAATATAATTTTTGCTTGTTTTCAGGCTCATATATATAAATACACGGATGTATGGTACTAGACTTGTAATTAGCAGCTAAGTTGTGTAACAATATAAAACTATATCCAAGAATTCACATATAAAAAAAAAATTTCTCGTGAAGTTGACAAACAAAGTGACCATGTTGCAGTGTAGGAAAGAATTCCTCGTGGTCATTTTAGCAAGCACTTTAACTGTGGCTCCAAAATCAGCCCTTGGATCGGGTAAGTGTTCTCGCTTGTATGTCTCTGAGGTGTCGGTAAGATTTAAAGAATTTTTTTTTATTCGAAAGAGTTGCAAAAAATGGGAGTCCTACACTTAACACAACGACAAATATGTCACAAACACAGTCTTATAAACTTGTCACAATATATATCCCAAACACGTTGAAACCACGGTAACTACCGTAAGTGAAGAATGTTTCTTGATTTCGTGAAATTTAGGCTTTCTGTGCAATGACTGGATCAATGAACCTTTGAAAAATGCTGGATAAACATATGTAACACTGGTTACAGCTGACTTCCATTCAACATGTTTCTGATGCGTGTGCCATAAGTTTGCTGACAGGTTTTATACCGTTACTTGCGAGTGATTAGTAAGCTGACTTGTATTCAACATGTTTGTGAGGTGTGTGCCATAAGTTGCTGACAGGTTTTACACGTTATTGCAGTGATTGATAAGCTGACTTGTATTCAACATGTTTGTGAGGTGTGTGCCATAAGTTGTTGACATGTTTTATATGTTTGCAGTGCTTAATAAGATAACTTGTAGTAAGCAATGGTTATTTTTGTACTAATTAATTTATTCACTGTTCCGTCCTTGACGGGGTCCACTTAGAGAGAGAGAGAGAGAGAGAGAGAGAGAGAGAGAGAGAGAGAGAGAGAGAGAGAGAGAGAGAGTTGCATTACTTACAGTACACGCTTATAGCACCTGAATAAAAGCAAGTATAAATTTACCATGATACAACTAAACCATTGCATGAAACTTTGCAGTCTTTGGAACACTGCAGAGACTGAGAGAGGTAGACGACGCCCTTATCCACGCTGAAAAATCCCCTAGATGATCTCTACAATTCTGATCGAGACGGTCCATTGGAACAACAACATCTGAGACGACATCTACGTCCTTAGAGCCTACAGAGTCTTCACGGGAAACAAGTAGCTCATTATTAACATCTACTGCTACTCCTTCGTCATTTTCAACAAGTGGAACTTCCACCAAAGGACCAACTACTCACCTTTCGGAGACTACATCTACATCCTCAGAGCCTACAGAGTCATCACAGGAAACAATAAGTTCATCATTGACAGTTACTGATACTCCGTCATTTTCAACAATTGAACCTTCTACCAACAGACCAAGTGCTTTGCCTCCCACGATCCTTCCAACATCTAACAGTTCCACAAGTCCACATTCTGTGTCTATTAAGAGAACTTCTGCAGGTGTAAGTTCCTCAACACCGGCTCAGAATACGCTACTCAACGAGCTTCCTATAGATACAAATTCTCTTTTACCAATGGCTTCATTTATCCGAGAAATCTTAAGGACTAAGAAATACGCAAGGAATGAAGCTCTGGTTTCAATATCTTCCTTATATCGTCTGTCACCGGGGTCGTTCTTGAAAACGACCCTCAGAAAACTTAGTACACCCTCTTCTAGTTGGCAGTGAAAACACAGTGCCTCTGGATTTTCCATATCAGGAAATGAAAAAAGTTTCCAAAGAATGAAAGAACTACTTCATGACAAGACGATCAAGGTATCTGGTCAAGAAGGTCTGTCTCCAGCTCTGACAAACTTAGACATGGCAACAGCTGGCAATCTGAGTGATTCTACCTTTGGGGAATTATTGTCCGTTGTCAAAAACTCACTGATAACTGGATTGAATAATCAGTTTCAATCATCACCAAAGGATCAATTCGTTATTAATTTGAAATGGTTACTATCGACATGGAAAGTTATGGAGAAAGAAGAAAAGACAAATAATTCGGAGGAAACAACTAAAATAAACACATCAGATAAAAAGGCTACAAAAAGCGTATCAGATAAAACAACTACAAAAAGTATATCTGAAAAAACAACTACAGTTACCACATCAGCTGACACAACTAAAATAACTACACCAGGAAAAACAACTAAAGTTACCACATCAGCTAAATCAACTATAATAACCACAGGAAAAAAACAACTAAAGTTATCACATCAGCTTGACCAACTAAAATAACTACACCAGGAAAAACTAACGTTTACACATCAGCTAAAACAACTTAAAAAACCACACCAGGAAAAACAACTGCAGCAACCACATCAGCTGGAACAACTCAAACAACCACATCAGAGAGAACAACTAGATTAAGTACAACCCTCTCCTACAGTGATGACCACGAGTACGACACAGGCCACAGTTTCCCCCACCAAACCACCTAAGACACCCCGATCATAGGAGAAAAACGAAAACAACTGCTGTTGTGCAGGCGATGCAACAAATTATGCTGCAGATCGACGATGAAATGCTGACCACACGCACGCTTTTGAACTAGAGCAGTCGGCTAGTTTACTAGACGGCCTTAGTTCTAGAAGGAAAAGAATTTGTGCAAGAAGTTGGTCAAGTGAATGTCAGCTCTGGTGATTTGGCCCAAGTGGCTTCTGTCAAGAAAGTTGCCCAGACCTCTGAAGAGACCATCAAAGAAAAGATTGATGAAGCAGAGGTTAGTTACTTTTTTAATCATACAGGGTGATTATTATTGATTATTTGCTGTTTTCTGTGTTATTGTTGTTTTTTGTAGTTTATCAACTGGAAATAGTTACTTTTTTTTAGGGGGGGGGGAATTTCGCCAGTCATGTTGTAAACAATTAGTCAATGAATAGTTAATATATACGTACATATATATGCCACCAGCTATCCTAATTGTTTAATTATATTTCCATCTGTTTATTTATTAATATGTTAATTTACTTCTTTTCTACTAACTAATCTTCTTTCTGTTTCCCATTACCTCGTTTACTTCTTTCGAAAATAAACACTATAATATCTTGGAAGCTTGATTTATTTCTTAAAGTCAGAGGCCCCTTTGGTGGTGGGCTTGTTCCGCATGAATAGGGGTTTATCTTCTAAACTCTTATAATAATAATAATAATAATAATAATAATAATAATTAATAATAATAGTAATAATAAAATAATGGTTAAGAAATTCGCAGTCTCGTGGAAAAAAACAAATTGTTAAAAACGTTTTTACATTTTAACGTTACACTGATGAGGAACACCGTTCAGGTGCTTGAAAGTCTTTGTTTTATATTTTTACATAGCAATATATTTTTAATAATAATAATAACTAATAATAATAATAATAATAATAATAATAATAATAATAATAATAATAATAATAATAATAATAATAATATATAATAATAATAATAAATGTCAGTGTGTTCCGTTTACAAAGAGGAATCACACCTTATTATAGCACGTCTTTAAACATATGTACGATAATATTCTCAAACCTTCGAGAGAGGTTATAAAATATCTTCTTTATATTTCCTTTTCAGAAAGACGAGCAGGAGTTGGTCGTGACTATAGTGATGCTTTCCCTGTTATTCGTCGCGGTCTTGGTAGCCCTAATCATAGCGTTCATCGCCATGGTCAAGTCGGTTCAAGATTCCCAAAAGTAATGGCAGGTATGAATGCGAAGTATAATAATGAAGATCGTTCGAGTTAACTCATATATATATATATATATATATATATATATATATATATATATATATATAATATATACATATATATATACTACACATATGTATATATTTTATACCAAAGATGTACACAATATGAAGAATGAAATCCTCTAATCAGTTATACAGATTACAATGACAATACTGATAGGCCTATATCAGGGGATTTCCCTGAGTAATCTATGAAACGCAGATAAGCGTATTTGATTTCTGATTTGTGTAAACTGGGGGCGCAAGAACCATAGTCACGACGACGAAAGCTTTAGGATTATGGGTTTTTCACTTTATTATTATTATTATTATTATTATTATTATTATTATTATTATTATTATTATTATTATTAAACTGTCTCCATCCTTTTCCCACAATTTCAGGTCAAGGACGCTCTGCCAACCCATACGGGTGATCCTGAACAGTTTGAGAACACCAGATACCAGGACAACGCCCAGGCGATGAGTCTAGGGGAGGTTCACACCAGGTCCGAGTGAACGAGACTCATTTTAAAGACTATTTTTTGTTTATTTTAAGGGTATTTGAAGCACATTTCACTTTTCATATAAAAAAAAGCTTTTAAAGAGCGTTTTTTGTTATTTGTGTAACGGACATTTAAACCCCATAAACTGGAGTGTTATTATTAATCGATTTTTTTCTTTTTTATACGAAGAAAACGGTGCTTGTCAACAAGTGTCGTCATCGTAAGACATTTAAGGGACGATTATTGCTTATCTACAAACTGCAAAGACGATATGTCAAGTGACCATCTATCCATTGGCCCCGCCCACTTCTGTGTGTGTGTGTGCGTGCGCGCGCGCGCTGTGACAGTCTCTCACTGTCTCACATGCTCTACTTGCCTTACTCAGATGCTACTCAGACCTTGGGATGTTGCCATGTTGCCTTACCTAAAGAGAATGCTATTTCGAAATTATCTGGATTAAGTGTACGGCTGTTGTCTGTGCTTGCCACCAAAACTTTCTCATTGGCACCAAACAGCATATTCAAATCCTTAGCAATTCTATCATGGCCTGTTCATAAACCTCAGAACTAGATGGCTCAATGAAAGAACTTGCTTACAATCAAGTGCCCAAAGGATTTGTTTAGATTTTCTTTTGTAGTTTACAAAATATTTTTCAACGCTGTTCACGGAATAACGGGGGACTTTTCACAGCACTATTCAATTCTTCTAAGTCCAAACAAATTCCATCTTTATCCCCTTTAGTAACAAGCATTAAACTTCTAAGATAGGTTCATTCATACTTAGTGACTCTAATCTATCAAAATCATTCTTTTTATTTTGGATTTAATAGCAAAAGGTACTGTCCTAAGTGCATGTAAGAGAGCACAGACCTACACATGAAGCTTCCAACTAAGTGTCATATTCTAACTAGTTTTCAACATTCTCTCTTTTTATACACACACTATCACACACACACACACACAACACACACACACACACACACATATATATTATATATATAATATATATATATATATATATATTATATAGACTGGTAAAAAATGTTCTGTAACAACAGAATTCCATCTAATAAAAGGAGCCCATAAAAATAACACCAAAATGTAGAGAGAAAAGTTACTATATTTCAGAGACTGCTGTCTCTCTTCTTCAGGTAATATGAATGAGAAAAGTTTACAGAAAAGGTGGTATTTATACCAAGAGATTCGTCCACAAGTAAGCCAATTTAGGTCACCCCCGCTGATAATCTTCCTTTAATCTTCTTAAGCGTTGGTTGAATGAACACTGCGTCGACGATGTACCGATGTCCAATTCCCTTTTGAGATGTTCATTACCTGCTTTTCTCTTTTTATTAAGGCCGATTCCATCATTTGACTCTTGTACCGGCAGGTTGTTTCTGTATATAAATTACACGTGGCATATTCCAGTTTATTCTATGGTTATGTTCATTTATATGGTTGAAAATAGCCGAGTTCTGTTGTCCATACCTAAACTGACCGTTTGTGTTGTATTAAATCTCTGGGGAAGTGATTTACCTGTAAATCCGATGTAAGATTGGTCACAGTCCTGGCATGGGATCTCATATACCCCAGAGTCTTTGGGCAATGTCTTTTGTTTGGACGTTAATCAGGGATTTGGCCTAAGGTATTTGGGTAGGTAAATGCAAAAGGGTTGGATTTCCCAAGGGTGTGAGTTACTCTCTTAATCGTCTCCAGGTGGGGTGGGGAATTTTTATTTTTATTTTATTGTTGGGTGTGTCTCTGGTCTTGTCTTTAGGGGGTCGGTAGAAAATTACGTTTGCTTTTTTGAATTGCTTTCCTCAATTATATGGTCAGGATACTTTAAAGATGAAAGTTGCTTGCGAATTAGTTCAAATTCTTTTTCCAGGAATCTGGGGAACAAATTCGTAAGGCTCTTAAGAATAGGTTGCTAGCTACACCTATCTTGATAGTAATTGTCATGATAGCTAAAGTAAGTGAATATATGAAAGTTGAGAACGTTGGTTTTCTGTATATGGTAAATTTGTATTCTGTCGTGTCTCTGATTATTAAACATCAAGAAAAGGAATTTTGTTGTCTGTTTCCCATTCAACTTTAAATTTGATGCTGGGCACTAATGCGTTTAATTTTGAGAGAATTCATTAAAATTACCCCACTTATTATCCCAAAATGTAGTATGTCATCCACGTATCTCATCCACAGCATGTTTTTGGGTTTTATTGCATTTATTACTGTAGTTTCAAAGTATTCCATGTACAGATTGGCTAAAATAGGACTTAAAGGATTACCCATACTACACCCGAATTTTTGCTTGTAGAATGATTCCCCGAATGAAAACAATACGTTTATTAGGATGCACATAATTCCAACCTAGAACTTTATTATTTTGTCAAGTGCCAAACGGGAAATGATCTGAATAGGGGGATAATTTTTCCCTTAAAAACTGAAGAACGTCCTGTACTGGTACTTTTGTGAATAGGGAGTCTACGTCAAGGCTTAAAACCTAATAGATAATAGCGCATGGAATAATCTTGAACACAAGACAAAGTTTTAAACTTATCCAACACCCCCCTTACTGTAAATCAAACATTTAGTTTTAAATTTGGAAGGCTTATCCTTGCCCTTATGCCAGACCGCAAAAACAACCTAGACTTCATAGTGGCTTTTGATAAATTCATATCTGACAAAAACTACAGCCGTGAAGAGATATGTTTAAAAGGAGTGTTACTAAATGCTTTAACTGACCTTCATAAGAAATATCCTGTTCCCCGCAGATTCATGATAGCCATCCATCCGCTAAAAAAGTTAGTTATGTTATAATAAGTATAGATCCGACAAAGACGGCAAAATTGTAATAATGGACCAAAAGATTTCTTTTCTACCTCGACAAAAGATTTCCAACCAGCTCCTTTAGCGACACAAATACTTACGAAAAACTGACGAAAAATCCCCTCCAGAACGTTTCCCACAGAATTTTTTCGGAAAGTAAGATTAATTGGCCAAGACAAAAAGAGTATTGAACTATTAGAGAAATTTAAAGTAATTAATCATAAATTACCCTACTTTATGGTCTTCCCAAAACTCACAAAGACAATCTTCCATTCAGACCCATCGTTTCATGCGCCGGAGCTTTCAATTACAAAATTTCTAAATGGTTAGCTGGCCTCCTTTCTCCTTTTTTAGGGCACTTTTTCTCCCAGTCACATCAAACATTCGGAAGACTTTTGTCACAAATTCAGAGAAGCACATATACCACTTCACAACATAAAACAAAATTTTAAAACTTTTAAGCCTTGACGTAGACTCCCTATTCACAAAAGTACCAGTACAGGACGTTCTTCAGATTTTTAAGGGAAAACAAAAATTATCCCCCTATTCAGATCATTTCCCTTTGGCACTGACAAAAATAATAAAGTTAGTTGAATTATGTGCATCTAATAACGTATTTTCATTCGGGGAATCATTCTACAAGCAAAAATGCCGGGTGTAGTATGGGTAGTCCTTTAAGTCCTATTTTAGCCAATCTGTACATGGAATACTTTTGAAACTACAGTAATAAATGCAATAAAACCCAAAAACATGCTGTCTATGTGGATGAGATACGTGGATGACTACTAACATTTGGGATAATAAAGTGGGGTAATTTTAATGAATTCCTCTCAAAATTAAACGCATTAGTGCCTAGCATCAAATTTAAAGTTGAATGGGAAACAGACAACAAAATTCCTTTTCTTGATGTTTTTAATAATCAGAGACACACCAGAATACAAATTTACCATATACAGAAAAACCAACGTTCTCACTTTCATATATTCACTACTTTTAGCTATCATGACAATACTATCAAGATAGGTGGTAGCGTGAGTAGGCAACCTTATTCTTAAGAGCCTTCACGAATTTGAATTTTGTTCCCCAGAATTTCCTGGAAAAAGAATTTGAACTAATTCGCAAGCAACTTTCATCTTTAAAGTATCCTGACCATATTAATTGAGAAAGCAATTCAAAAAGCAAACGTAATTTTCTACCCGACCCCCTAAAGACAAGACCAGAGACACACCCAACAATAAAATAAAAATAAAAATTCCCCACCTGGAGACGATTAAGAGAGTAACTCACACCCTTGGGAAATCCAACCCTTTTGCATTTACCTACCCAAATACCTTAGCCAAAATCCCTGATTAACGTCCAACAAAAGACATCGCCCAAAGATCTGGGGTATATGAGATCCCATGCCAGGACTGTGACCAATCTTACATCGGATTTACAGGTAAATCACACTCCCCAGATTATTCGAACACAAAACGGTCAGTTAGGTATGGACAACAGAACCTCGGCTATTTTCAACCATATAAATGAACATAACCATAGATGAACTGGAATATGTCACGTGTAATTTATAGCAGCAACTGCCGGTACAAGAGTCAAATGATGGAATCGGCCTTAATAAAAGCGAAGCAGGTAATGAACATCTCAAAAGGGAATTGGACATCGGACATCGTCGACGCAGTGGTTCATTCAACCAACGCTTAAGAAGATTAAAGGAATTATTATCAGCGGGGGTGACCTAAATTGGCTTACTTGTGGACGAATCTCTTGGTATGGAAATACCACCTTTTCTGTAAACTTTTCTCATTCATATACCTGAAGAGAGAGACAGCAGTCTCTGAAATATAGTACTTTTCTCTCTACCTTTTGGTGTTTTTATGGGCTCCTTTTATTAGATATATATATATATAATATATATATATATATAATATATATATATATATAATATAATATATATATAACAGGTTTTCGTGGCAGCAGAAAACTACCTCGATCAGACTCCTCAAAATATTCGTTATTTTGCTCCTGAATCCAAAAATACCAGTTTTCGCCCGATATCAAAATAAATAATGAATAAATATAAAAATATGATCTAGCAACTAAACAAATCACGCCTCCACGCATATTCAACACTTCAAACCCCCCCCCCCTCCCCCCCTCAGTCATATAAACTAATCGTTCACTTGGTTCGATTTTTACATTTCCCATTTTGGCGAAGGAAAAAAAAAAACATGTTCTATGTGAGAAATAAAGTCTAAATACAGAGTAGCGCGTTGTCTTTCTACCGCCTTGGTAATCATACAACTGGACGAGAGCATTTGCTAAATTTACATAAAGTTTTATTAGGCCCACGAGGTTTATCACTTAACAAAGTGTTACGGGTTGAGGGAAAACTCTGGAACAACAACTAATAACAAAAGGAATGCATTGTAACTAAAGATATACAGATACTGGCTGGATCTGAGCAAGCCATGTGTGCTTTGACAGCTCATAAATTATGTCTTAATGAGCATTCTAGGCCTATGGCATCCACGGTGCCTGAAAGAAATGTTTTTGTCTGTGTTTTTCCCCAAGCTTCCCGTGCTAAAGTAAAGTACAACCTTCATTTAAAAAATGTGTTTCAGTAAAATCTATGCCATAAGGAGTGTAACCAAAATATAGTACAAAGTAGACCTACTACAACAACCCAGCCCGCCATCACAATACGATTAAGGTATGGAAATCTATTAAGTAACAATTAAAAAACTGGTTCGTGCTTTTTTCATGTAAGCAACGTATTCCACAGGAATGTGTGAGCTTACGTGTTCTGTTTGTCTGAACGAGTACAAAGCAAATGAGAAATTGCTTAGAATGACAAGTATCAGGGTGAAGAACGCTTACCGAAGACAGTTAAGGCCGTTAAGGTAACCTACCATATGGCTGTTTTTGAAGCTGTTTAACAGCTTTCATTAGGCAATAATAGAGAAATAACAGCTGTAGACTATTATATCCATAAATAAGTGACCTACTATCGTCTACAAAAGATAGGTCTAGGTTATTTCTTGCACTCTTGCTTCCAAATCATTATCATTATAATAAATGGATCCAGTTAATTTCATGAGATAAAGCAGACTTTATTTACGACCCGGGGGCAATCAGATCATTGGCACCAACCCAGAGCTGACTTTGTCATGCTGATCAGTAATTGGTCACTATTAACATTTCTTCAGGTCTAAGTGACGCCAAGACGTCTTGGCGTTTGGGGAAATATCCCGGACACGAGAAAATAATAAAATACTAGTTATCCAAAAATAAGGGATACTGTCAAAGTGAGCACATATTGTAACATTTCGCAAGTTTTGAAAAGTAAAACTGCTATTTCGCAAATAAACATGTTTAAATTCAGCTGACGATAAACGAGAAACGATGCAAACAGTAAACATTATACATGTGCAACGGTAGCTCATCGAATCCTGGTAACCATGGAATTTTTCAAGGGAATTCTTAAAAAAAACGAGACTCAGATAACAAAAAAAAAAAAAAAAAAAAAAAACGAAGCCATAAGCTACGTATAAAACCAATAAAATGAGTCCATAGCAACTAAAATAAAAGTAGATCACTCACATCTGCAAAAAGTGTTGCAAGACCTAGTTTTAGCTCAACATTGTCTGAGGGGATTAGACGCATAGACTCTATGCAACATGAAATAAAATGTCTTTAATGGACGTTTAAATACCTCTCGTAATTTGAACGCTTAATGCAACGTATGTTCGAATCTTCCACAGATTGGGAGTTTATAAAATAGAGAGATCAGTGGAGTACGAGTGAGCGAATGTCATATACGCAGGTACGAGCTTATTAAAATTTCAATGATGTTTAAAACAAAAACAAATTAAATGGTCTTTTAATTCATAAATAACAAGATCATCTACTAGTACGATTCCATCTATTACCAATATACTTATCATCTTAACAAGTGAACGAAAAACAATAATTAATCCAAACTCGAAATGCACATGTAAAGTGTTTCAATTCGTAAATAATAAATATACTTATCTGACAGACTTATGACAGCAATTTTAACTCACAATCGAATGACCTTGTTTTTTAGACAGATGGTATAATTGTTATTTGGTATAAGTTATTTTTTACTTAAGACAATAAAATCGGTGTTTTAATTCAGAAACTAATAAAATTATATCGTGACGACTTATTATAACAACGCTAAAAATATATATCATTTTGACAGACGTAAAAATGTAATATAATCCACACTCGAATGACCATGAAATCACTAAAACTGTTGCTCTCATTCACAATAGTTATATCTTGGCGCCGATTAATAAAAAAAATAAAAAATATATACATACTCACCTTGACATACTTAAAACAAAACATACTCATCATCTAGACAAAATGAAAAAAAATTAGCGCATATGTGAATGCTCATGTAAACATTGACATAAGCGTTTTAATTCATAACATAATTATACTATGACGTAAAAAAAATATAAAAAATAATAGTGTATATAAAATCTTGACAAATACAAAATCCTTATCATCTTCACAAACAAATGAAAAAGAAATTTAACTCGCACTCGAATGACCATGTAAACATTGAAACCAGCGTTTTAATTCATAATACACAAATAATAAAATAATATCATGATAACGATGTAAAAATTAAATATAAATATAGACATTACATCTTGACAAACGAATAAAAGTATGCTAACAAAATACTCATCATCTTGACAAACGAACTAAAACAGAATTCAACAATTTTAACCCACACTCGAATGACCACGTAAACATTAAAATCGTTTTTAATTCATGAATATTAAATTACGGGATAAAATTACACCATCAAATAATTAGTGTTAAAATACTTGCAATACCACAGCTAAATATCGTTCACCCTGACAGACGAATGAAATGAATAGTTTAACTGGAGCTCGAACGCCCATGTAAACAGATGGCTACCCACAGCTCGTAGTTGAAGCCGTGGTCGTTTCAGAGAGAGAACTAAGCAAACCACGCCCTTATGCTCTCCGTCTATACGGTTACTATTTGATTGCAGCAGTGCTCGTCTCCGAGATATGATCTCAGCAGGATTATAGGCCTACGTGTGTGTGATTGCAACAGTGAGTGTTGGAAATTATATTGGAGGTTTTGTGCAGTAAAATGACATCCCTATCGAGCGGGTGCTCCCTTTTAGACATTAAGGTTAATGTTCGTGCGACTTGGTTTGTTTTTACGAGGCAGGTACGACGTACGTACTTACCAAGGCCTAGGTATATGGGCTTGGCATGGGCATCTGCCCCTCGACGAACGTCTCGCAGTTCTAACATTAATATTACGTCCATGCGCTGCTGCCATCTCTTTGTCATCTGCCTCGAGGACGTCATTTTTGGTCAAGTGTAGGCCTGTTTTTTTCTTTTTTTTTCTCTCTTTTTGAAGGGGGATGAAAGGTGTTCTGGGCGGACACTAGGCCTGCATGCGTCTAGGCTTATCCCCTTATGCCATGGTACACCAGGCTTGCGTAGGCTTGTACATCTCTTTAGTTTCCATTTTACGTTTGAATAATGGCAGTTCTTTTGTCATTTTACCTCAATAATGTCTCCTATGTAGCTAGGTTAGGTTTTCTATGGTGCGGCGTAGCCCATGGTAGTTGTAGAGCCCGTGGGCCTAGGCTACCATACCCTATGCTGTCCTCGAAGTTTAATGTCCTCATGAATGCTAGTATGCTTGCAAGACCCTAATACTTGGGTCAAAGTAGTTATTTAGGGCCTAGGCTTTTCTGTGCCTTTAGTATACTAGTATGTATGCACCAATTCACTACTGCCATGCTTAGGTTAGGTTGCCTTTTGTTTATGTATTTTTTGGTAATTATCATCTAGGGTAAATGACCGAGGTGGTGGCATAGCGGCATCGGCAGCAAATTCAAGCACTTCTTCGGGAAGGTGGCCACATTCCGGGACCGGTAGCTGCTATGTTGTTGCTGGGTCATTTATCCTTTACTGTTTTCTTGATTTTTCATGTCTTGTTTTTATGTGTATATAAGATATTTACTTTCTTTTAATTTTTTTTTACATTCATCCCCGAGGGTGTGGTACATTATTTGCTTTACTAAAGGGGCGTGGTAGTAGTCTGTGGTTTACCTAGCTCTTGACCTCTGTAGTAAATACAGGCTGCTGCCTAGTTGCACTGGGAAAGATGGTTGCTGAAATGTGATTTTTGTACTGCGTTCTAAGTGTTCATAATTTTTCTGATATTTATTTTTCGTGGGAAAATAGTTATAGAATCTGGGATGCCCCAACTTGAGTTTTGTTTACTCGTGTACATGTGAGTGGCGTCTGCATAGCTAAAATTTGTCTGACTGTCAAAGCCATCGTTGTCACTTTAGTGCTAATATTTAAAGTAATTTTCGTGTAATCTGCTCAAAGAAGTGTATTTAAAAGTCTTGCTTTGTCCCCAGTGTAGTCATTGTTCATACATAAACCACAGGGAGGATGTGTACATGTACTAATTCTGAGCTCTCCCAAAGCATGTGCTAGTGGTTTACCACCCCCTACCCCTGCTTCAGTTGACAGCTTTACTGGGTACTGACAAACACTTCCAAACCTCTATAATTCTTTGCAACCCATCTTTCACAGTGCTGTTATCTTTCTGGACAGTAACTCACTGCTACCTGTGATTGTTGTTTTTGCCAGCTCAGTACCCTTGTGGTACTCCTTCAGTGCTGCTCCTTCCTTGATCTGTATATCAAGGAATGGACTATCGATGTGCGGTGGTATCTCCCCTCATTCACTGCAAATAAGCCTATTACTCTGCCTTGATCAAGGTCTTCTGATTTAAAGGCATGGAACTTTCTTCCTCAGTAAGAGTTGTCTAGGCTCATTAGAATGAAGTTTTGCCCATCAAGACCTTGTCTAGTAGTCTAAACCTCATTTTATAATACACTAGTGTTTGCTGAATTTTTACTTTTTCTTGTCTCTTTACGAAAAGTGACATATTTATTATTGCCGTTGCTTCATATGGCTGAGATTGTTCACTTTTAATCATTATGTGGAGCCGTTGCTTTATATGGCAGAGATTGTTCACTTTTAATCATTATGTGGAGAATTGTAAATTGTTGGCTGATCTTAATAATTTTATTTCAGATGAGTGGTGCTTGAAGATGGCTGCCTTATATGCTTCCGGGTGCTAACAGCCATGGGCAGCTAGGTCTCGGCTTTGTCAGTGAGCAGGTTAGTCAAGAAAAAGATAAGTTTGCAGGTATACTTGAAAATGAATACAATCCTTTTGTGTGCAATTCATACAAGAAACTTATGTGCAGAGGATAATCTTCAACAGATAATTTAGGAGTGGAAAAAATAACAGATAATTTAGGAGTGGAAAAAATAAGTTGTGAAGTGGATTATGCTAAATGCTCCTTCTGATAAGTTATCACTATCCTTATGACCCTCATTCTCTCTCTGTAATATCCATAGAGGGATAGCGCTATAATTGCACCCCATGGTGCACTGTAGGCATTACTAAAGTGTGTTTGGCAGCATCCCTACAGTTCCTAGCTGCATTTCACATTTTAGCCTTTTACTGTACCTCCATTTCCACTTCCTTTCTTCAGTCTTGTACTGTGTATCATTTCCGTATTTTCTGGATCTCTGTACGTATTGCTGTCCAAGCACTGCAGCTAAATGGACGGAAGTGTGCCAGTGCAGCTTGGCAGTCTATAAACTTTATAAATAATCATTGTTCCGATACGTAATACAAACCATCGGTCCTTTAACAATAGGAAGTAGCTAGCGGCAGCTGGAACGGTCGTAAGCTTCGAACAAGGGGAGAACGGTAGTTAACTGCTTGTCCGATCGTCGCGCGCCGCGCGACTGGGAGGTAAACAAATCACTTTTGCTTTCGGCCGTGTGTGGATAGGACGTGCTCGTCATCGCTCTGCCCGCTTTGTCGTTTGCTTTGAGTTTTGAGTATATGCCCTCTTTTCCTAGTGTGATTGAGAGTAATTGTAAGTACTTTGCATTTCTTTTGTTCATTTATGATGAGTGAGGAAGAAATGGAGATTTCGCCGCGCCCCCCAGTCGCCCGTAGAGTGTGTCCCGGGCTGGAGGGGCGTAGATGTGGCGGATTCAGATCATTTGTGGATGTGGATCCACACGAGGTTTGTACTCGTTGTCGGGGGCGAGAGTGCTCCCGCAACGAGCCATGTGACTTGTATGCATTGGTCCGAGGCGCAGTGGGTGCTGTACGAGGGCAGGAAGAGACTTAGGCCGCCCGAAGAAGTCATCGGAAAGTCCAGTGACTCCTTTGGTAACGGATACTTCCGTCTCTTTCCTCCGCCCCTGGCCAGCCCCACGTTTCGCGCCTTCCCCTGCGGGGAGGTAGCGGAGTCCTTCTCCTCTCTCGATCCGTCGAGTGTGGAGGAGGGCGCCCGCTACCCGGACGTCCAGTTGTACTCGGGGTCTTCCGTCCGCTCTGGGTGGGGTTCTTCTCCCCCCAAGCGCGAGGAAACCCCTCTAACTAACCGACTGTTGCTTCCGCAGGTGTGCCATCAGCGAAGGACGACCTGGGCAGGTGTGGGAGTCGCGGATGCAGGGAGTGCTAGCATACAGGGGTTGATTCAGCGGTTGGCGGGGTCGGCAGTGGTCACTCATGGTACGGTAACCACTACTACCACTACAATTTCTACACCAGCATTATGAGATGCCACCGCACTTGGTGTACACACCACATGTCATGTCGGTAACACCCACGGCTGCAATTCAGAGACCAATTCCTGCCGTGCCAAAGAGGACGGTGCCACCGCCACCTGGGTTCTTTGTATTGCCGACCCCGGACTTCCGCTGCCCAACCAGTACCCCCCTGACCTGCCGCCAGTGCCGAGGATGACGGTAGCTGCCGACAGGACGCCTGGCTCTCCTGTGGTACCTGCCGTGCCTGCCGTACCTGTTGCTGTCCCTGCCGCTCATTCCCTTTCAGATCAGGTTCCTGCTGCTCATTCTCTTTCAGATGTTCCGGCCGTTCCTGCTGTTCCCGGACCTGTTCCTGTTGTTCCTGCTGTTGGTGGTGCTGTCACAGTCTCAGGTCTTTCCGGACAGGTGCAGTCGGGCCCTGTTGCTTCGGCAACTGCCCCGGCTCCCTCCTGGATGGAAGACCTGACGTCTGTCCTGCGGAGCCTGGCGAAGAAGAAGAGGAAGAGGAAGAAGGTGTCGTCGTCGTCTTCGTCGTCTTCTTCGTCGTCTGCTGCCTCTCCTTCCCCTTCGACTTCTAAGGCTAAACAGCCGAAGAAGAAGAAGGCTGCCTCCTCCCCCCATAAGAAGACTCCTTC
>NC_087203.1:117341322-117413367 GCF_015104395.2 Macrobrachium nipponense | reverse complement strand
TCTATATATATTATATATGAAATATATTTGAATCACCGAAGTATACCGTATTTATATATATATATATATATATATATATATATATATATATATATATAGGAATACATTATATATTAATATAGGCCTACATTTTTTCTTAGACCATTAGCTAATATTGGCACTAGGCCTATATTTTTTCTAATGAGAACATTAGCCATTATTGGCAGTAATTCTACACATATATCTTAACATAAAACCAAATGATACACTTACTCTGACGAAAATAATTACGCAATATTACATCAGAGAGGATCACAGTCAGGTAATATACGCAGAAACTGACGCATATCACCAGACGAGCTTTCTCAAGTCCGATGCGTCAATTCTTCGCGGGAAAATTCTAGTTACGAAGTCCGTTACGTTGCTAGGACTCGTGAAAAGTAGCAGTGAAGAACTGCCTCTCTATTCCAGGATGCAATCTATCTTAGATAGCCCCCACCCCCCCCCACCCCCCCCCCCACCCCCCAGTGTTTTTTTAGACAGTTTTCACAGCTTATAAACTACATCTGCAGATAAACAAAACACGAATGAAATGAAATAAACCAGTACGAAATAAGATACAATTATATCTCGAAAATGAAGGCCTATATACATCATCACTAGCAATCCAATATCTGGGACATTTTTTAGGTTCAAACTTTCCTTTCCTCATTTGTTCAGCCAATGACAATGGTTGTTTTGGTTCCAAAAATAGTCTTTATTATTATGTTAATAATATACATCGCACGGAGATTCATTTATATCTGCACTCGGTTAACAGGATTAGATAGGCGTACATAGTCTTCTACATCTACTTAGGCATAGTCATCAAATTTTGGCTTCATACAAAGCAGGGACAAGTCAAGTTATCTAAGGAGCCTTCTAATGGTAACCTGTCATCAAAACCAATTTAACCAAATTCTAAACGCTAACATGTTTAAGTCTCTCCTCGCCCTAACTAATGAAGAATTTAGTTTTGTAATAGTTTCCCATAAGTATATGGTTTTCTGTAGTACTGTTTCTCGCAGTTTCCTGCGACCACCCCGTAATTGGATTCAAAACAGTTAACAGATAATATATATTATATTCAAACCCCATAGATATAGTATCGGGAAATTTAAATCTATCCAATTAATCTTTCAAGATATCAAATACTATAGTAATGTTGATATGTACGATTACGTTGTAATCATTACCCGGACTACCTCCTAATAGGTATATTCCCTCTTTGTATTGAGCCGAAAAATCTAGTCAACATGGTACTAGAAGCTTTCAATGTCCTTAAGGGACTATGCCTCACTTGTTGCATTGGTTAGGAGTGGTATTAAGAACTTTAATATACGTTGCAGTTTACAGGTGATGAAAAATATGGCGATAAAAAAAGATATAGATTGTTAGGTTCGTGTAGGAAAGTGTAGAAATTTTATGTTTAAAATTTTATTTTCAACTAACAAGGGCTCTTCTCAGAGGTGAACCGCACAGACCTAGGCTACCATAACACGAATTATTTCATTGGCCTAATGATCTACGTAGATGCCCAGTTCACAAGCTAAATAACAATGGACAATGTTATCTTGTTAACACATGCACGGAATCCCACAGAACAGAAAACGCCTCCCATTGTATGACTTGCTGATAACCTGCTGTGATAATTAGTGCCATGATTATAATTGTTTTCACGTCTGACTGGCAGCTACAGCGAGAGCCATTAAGTCTGGTGTTACTCACCCGCGTGTGTACAGTCATTCACCACACTGAGTATTTTTTTTTTTCTTTCTTTTTTTGTTTTTTTTACAATAGTGTGGATATTTTTTTCAACGATTCAAGATTTAAGAATGCAGTGCGCTCATTAATTTAGTGAAGAAAACATACATGGAGGAGTTATTTCAAACGGAAGCTTCAAGTAAAAGTGCGAACCGGGCCAGAAATGAATGATGGACATGCTTAAACCGAGTTTGTTTATAAAGCCATCATACTTTCTGCTTAGAGATATTTTGAAGAGAGCTTAGATATATTCTAAAAGTGAACTTCACGTGATATTTTTAAAAGGCTAAATTAATGTAGCTGAGCACTGTACGTATAGGCCTATCTACATATCGTCATACATTCAACGCGTTGTAGCCCAAACTTTTATAATAAAATTGCCTTTGCTGGGCCACTCTTATTCTATAGGCCTACTTTTACGGAATAACATCGAATGGGCTGCCAAGAACAAGTTAAATAAAAGATATCAGTTACTTTTATAGATTGTTCACTGATTTCTGGTCACAGAAACACTACAAGACTTAATTCCAGACCTACGCTATTGTAACTGTGGAATCAGCGTATATAAACTTAAAAATAGACCCATTATAATGTATATTGATACGGTTTTCTCTTCATTTTAATGCTCAAACAGATGAAATTGGACGAAACATAACAAAATATATATCACTGAAGCCCAAAGCCCACCTCTCTCTCTCTCTCTCTCTCTCTCTCTCTCTCTCTCTCTCTCTCTCTCTCTCTCTCTCTCTCTGTCAGATCAAATCCTAAGGCAATGACATGCTTTTCATTCTTCATTTTTAATATAATTTTTGCTTGTTTCAGGCTATATATAAATACACGGATGTTGGTACTAGACTTGTAATTAGCGGCTAAGTTGTGTAACAACATAAAACTATATCCAAGAATTCACATAATATAAAAAAAAAAAAAAAAAAAAAAAAAACATTTCTCGTGAAGCTGACAAACAAAGTGACCATGTTGCAGTGTAGGAAAGAATTCCTCGTGGTCATTTTAGCAAGCACTTTAACTGTGGCTCCAAAATCAGCCCTTGGATCGGGTAAGTGTTCTCGCTTGTATGTCTCTGAGGTGTCGGTAAGATTTAAAGAATTTTTTTTTATTCGAAAGAGTTGCAAAAAATGGGAGTCCTACACTTAACACAACGACAAATATGTCACAAACACAGTCTATAACTTGTCACATACATATCCCAAACACGTTGAAACCACGGTAACTACCGTAAGTGAAGAATGTTTCTTGATTTCGTGAAATTTAGGCTTTCTGTGCAATGACTGGATCAATGAACCTTTGAAAAATGCTGGATAAACATATGTAACACTGGTTACAGCTGACTTCCATTCAACATGTTTCTGATGCGTGTGCCATAAGTTGCTGACAGGTTTTACACGTTACTGCAGTGATTAGTAAGCTGACTTGTATTCAACATGTTTGTGAGGTGTGTGCCATAAGTTGCTGACAGGTTTTACACGTTATTGCAGTGATTGATAAGCTGACTTGTATTCAACATGTTTGTGAGGTGTGTGCCATAAGTTGTTGACATGTTTTATATGTTTGCAGTGCTTAATAAGATAACTTGTAGTAAGCAATGGTTATTTTTGTACTAATTAATTTATTCACTGTTCTGTCCCTTGACGGGGTCCACTTAGAGAGAGAGAGAGAGAGAGAGAGAGAGAGGAGCTTTTTTTTTTTTTTTTGAGAAGAAGAGAGAGAGAGAGAGTTGCATTACTTACAGTACACGCTTATAGCACCTGAATAAAAGCAAGTATAAATTTACCATGATACAACTAAACCATTGCATGAAACTTTGCAGTCTTTGGAACACTGCAGAGACTGAGAGAGGTAGACGACGCCCTTATCCACGCTGAAAAATCCCTAGATGATCTCTACAATCTGATCGAGACGGTCATTGGAACAACAACATCTGAGACGACATCTACGTCCTTAGAGCCTACAGAGTCTTCACGGGAAACAAGTAGCTCATTATTAACATCTACTGCTACTCCTTCGTCATTTTCAACAAGTGGAACTTCCACCAAAGGACCAACTACTCACCTTTCGGAGACTACATCTACATCCTCAGAGCCTACAGAGTCATCACAGGAAACAATAAGTTCATCATTGACAGTTACTGATACTCCGTCATTTTCAACAATTGAACCTTCTACCAACAGACCAAGTGCTTTGCCTCCCACGATCCTTCCAACATCTAACAGTTCCACAAGTCCACATTCTGTGTCTATTAAGAGAACTTCTGCAGGTGTAAGTTCCTCAACACCGGCTCAGAATACGCTACTCAACGAGCTTCCTATAGATACAAATTCTCTTTTACCAATGGCTTCATTTATCCGAGAAATCTTAAGGACTAAGAAATACGCAAGGAATGAAGCTCTGGTTTCAATATCTTCCTTATATCGTCTGTCACCGGGGTCGTTCTTGAAAACGACCCTCAGAAACTTAGTACACCCTCTTCTAGTTGGCAGTGAAAACAGTGCCTCTGGATTTTCCATATCAGGAAATGAAAAAAGTTTCCAAAGAATGAAAGAACTACTTCATGACAAGACGATCAAGGTATCTGGTCAAGAAGGTCTGTCTCCAGCTCTGACAAACTTAGACATGGCAACAGCTGGCAATCTGAGTGATTCTACCTTTGGGGAATTATTGTCCAGTGTCAAAAACTCACTGATAACTGGATTGAATAATCAGTTTCAATCATCACCAAAGGATCAATTCGTTATTAATTTGAAATGGTTACTATCGACATGGAAAGTTATGGAGAAAGAAGAAAAGACAAATAATTCGGAGGAAACAACTAAAATAAACACATCAGATAAAAAGGCTACAAAAAGCGTATCAGATAAAACAACTACAAAAAGTATATCTGAAAAAACAACTACAGTTACCACATCAGCTGACACAACTAAAATAACTACACCAGGAAAAACAACTAAAGTTACCACATCAGCTAAATCAACTATAATAACCACACCAGGAAAAACAACTAAAGTTATCACATCAGCTGACACAACTAAAATAACTACACCAGGAAAAACAACTAAAGTTACCACATCAGCTAAATCAACTAAAATAACCACACCAGGAAAAACAACTGCAGCAACCACATCAGCTGGAACAACTCAAACAACCACATCAGAGAGAACAACTAGATTAAGTACACCCTCTCCTACAGTGATGACCACGAGTACGACACAGGCCACAGTTTCCACAACACCTAAGACACCCGCATCATGGAGAAACGAAACAACTGCTGTTGTGCAGGCGATGCAACAAATTATGCTGCAGATCGACGATGGAAATGCTGACCACACGCACGCTTTTGAACTAGAGCAGTCGGCTAGTTTACTAGACGGCTTAGTTCTAGAAGGAAAAGAATTTGAAGAAGTTGGTCAACTGAATGTCAGCTCTGGTGATTTGGCCCAAGTGGCTTCTGTCAAGAAAGTTGCCCAGACCTCTGAAGAGACCATCAAAGAAAAGATTGATGAAGCAGAGGTTAGTTACTTTTTTAATCATACAGGGGTGATTATTATTTGATTATTTGCTGTTTTCTGTGTTATTGTTGTTTTTTGTAGTTTATCAACTGGAAATAGTTACTTTTTTTAGGGGGGGGCGAATTTCGCCAGTCATGTTGTAAACAATTAGTCAATGAATAGTTAATATATATACGTATACATATATATGCACCAGCTATCCTAATTGTTTAATTATATTTCCATCTGTTTATTTATTAATATGTTAATTTACTTCTTTTCTAATAACTAATCCCTTCTTTCTGTTTCCCATTACCTTCGGTTACTTCTTTCGAATGAACACTATAATATTCTTTGGAAGCTTGAATTTCTTAAAGTCAGAGGCCCCTTTGGTGGGCTTGTTCCGCATGAATAGGGTTTATCTTCTAACTATTAACAATAATAATAATAATAATAATAATAATAATAATAATAATAATAATAATAATAATAATAATAATAATAATAATAATAATAATAATAATAATAATAATAATGGTTAAGAAATTCGCAGTCTCGTGAAAACAAATTGTTAAAAATTTTTACATTTTAACGTTACACTGATGAGGAACACCGTTCAGGTGCTTGAAAGTCTTTGTTTTATATTTTTACATAGCAATATATTTTAATAATAATAATAATAATATATAATAATAATAATAATAATAATAATAATAATAATAATAATAATAATAAATGTCAGTGTGTTTCCGTTTTACAAAGAGGAATCACACCTTATTATAGCACGTCTTTAAACATATGTACGATAATATTCTCAAACCTTCGAGAGAGGTTATAAAATATCTTCTTTATATTTCCTTTTCAGAAAGACGAGCAGGAGTTGGTCGTGACTATAGTGATGCTTTCCCTGTTATTCGTCGCGGTCTTGGTAGCCCTAATCATAGCGTTCATTCGGCCCTGGTCAAGTCGGTTCAAGATTCCCAAAAGCAATGGCAGGTATGAATGCGAAGTATAATAATGAAGATCGTTCGAGTTAACTCATATATATATATAATATATATATATATATTATATTATATATATATATATATATATATATATATATATATATATATATATATATATACATATATATATATTACACATAAATATGTATATATTTTATACCAAAGATGTACACAATATGAAGAATGAAATCCTCTAAATTCAGTTACAAGATTAACAATGACAATAGACTGATCAGGCCTATATCAGGGGATTTCCTTGAGTAATCTATGAAACGCAGATAAGCGTATTTGATTTCTGATTTGTGTAAACTGGGGGCGCAAGAACCATGGTCACGACGACGAAAAGCTTTAGGATTATGGGTTTTCACTTTATTATTATTATTATTATTATATTATTATTATTATTATTATTATTAAACTGTCTCCATCCTTTTCCCACAATTTCAGGTCAAGACGCTCTGCCAACCCTACGGGTGATCCTGAACAGTTTGAGAACACCAGATACCAGGACAACGCCCAGGCGATGAGTCTAGGGGAGGTTCACACCAGGTCCGAGTGAACGAGACTCATTTTAAAGACTATTTTTTGTTTATTTTAAGGGTATTTGAAGCCACATTTCACTTTTCATATAAAAAAAAGCTTTTAAAGAGCGTTTTTTGTTTATTTGTAAGGACATTTAAACCCCATAAACTGGAGTGTTATTATTAATCGATTTTTTATACGAAGAAAACGGTGCTTGTCAACAAGTGTCGTCATCGTAAGACATTTAAGGGACGATTATTGCTTATCTACAAACTGCAAAGACAGATATGTCAAGTGACCATCTATCCATTGGCCCCGCCCACTTCTGTGTGTGTGTGTGCGTGCGCGCGCGCGCTGTGACAGTCTCTCACTGTCTCACATGCTCTACTTGCCTTACTCAGATGCTACTCAGACCTTGGGATGTTGCCATGTTGCCTTACCTAAAGAGAATGCTATTTCGAAATTATCTGGATTAAGTGTACGGCTGTTGTCTGTGCTTGCCACCAAAACTTTCTCATTGGCACCAAACAGCATATTCAAATCCTTAGCAATTCTATCATGGCCTGTTCATAAACCTCAGAACTAGATGGCATACAATGAAAGAACTTGCTTACAATCAAGTGCCCAAAGGATTTAGATTTTCTTTTGCTAGTTACAATATTTTTCAACGCTGTTCACGGAATAACGGGGGACTTTTCACAGCACTATTCAATTCTTCTAAGTCCAAACAAATTCCATCTTTATCCCCTTTAGTAACAAGCATTAAACTTCTAAGATAGGTTCATTCATACTTAGTGACTCTAATCTATCAAAATCATTCTTTTTATTTTTTATTTGGATTTAATAGCAAAAGGTACTGTCCTAAGTGCATGTAAGAGAGCACAGACCTACACATGAAGCTTCCACATATATATATATATATATATATATATATATATATATATATATATATATATATATATATAACAGGTTTTCGTGGCAGCAGAAAACTACCCTCGATCAGACTCCTCAAAATATTCGTTATTTTGCTCCTGAATCCAAAAATACCAGTTTTCGCCCGATATCAAAATAAATAAATGAATAAATATAAAATATGATCTAGCAACTAAACAAACACGCCTCCACGCATATTCAACACTTCAAACCCCCTCCCCCCCTCAGTCATATAAACTAATCGTTCACTTGGTTCGATTTTTACATTTCCCATTTTGGTGAAGGAAAAAAAAAAACATGTTCTATGTGAGAAATAAAGTCTAAATACAGAGTAGCGCGTTGTCTTTCTACCGCCTTGGTAATCATACAACTGACGAGAGCATTTGCTAAATTTACATAAAGTTTTATTAGGCCCACGAGGTTTATCACTTAACCAAGTGTTACGGGTTGAGGGAAAACTCTGGAACAACAACTAATAACAAAAGGAAATGCATTGTAACTAAAGATATACAGATACTGGCTGGATCTGAGCAAGCCATGTGTGCTTTGACAGCTCATAAATTATGTCTTAATGAGCATTCTAGGCCTATGGCATCCACGGTGCCTGAAAGAAATGTTTTTGTTTGTGTTTTTCCCCAAGCTTCCCGTGCTAAAGTAAAGTACAACCTTCATTTAAAAAATGTGTTTCAGTAAAATCTATGCCATAAGGAGTGTAACCAAAATATAGTACAAAGTAGACCTATACACAACAACCCAGCCCGCCATCACAATACGATTAAGGTATGGAAATCTATTAAGTAACAATTAAAAAACTGGTTCTTTTTTTCATGTAAGCAACGTATATTCCACAGGAATGTGTGAGCTTACGTGTTCTGTTTGTCTGAACGAGTACAAAGCAAATGAGAAATTGCTTAGAATGACAAGTATCAGGGTGAAGAACGCTTACCGAAGACAGTTAAGTCTTAAATGGCCGTTAAGGTAACCTACCATATGGCTGTTTTTGAAGCTGTTTAACAGCTTTCATTAGGCAATAATTTAGAAATAACAGCTGTAGACTATTATATCCATAAATAAGTGACCTACTATCGTCTACAAAAGATAGGTCTAGGTTATTTCTTGCACTCTTGCTTCCAAATCATTATCATTATAATAAATGGATCCAGTTAATTTCATGAGATAAAGCAGACTTTATTTACGACCCGGGGGCAATCAGATCATTGGCACCAACCCAGAGCTGACTTTGTCATGCTGATCAGTAATTGGTCACTATTAACATTCAGGTCTAAGTGACGCCAGACGTCTTGGCGTTTGGGGAAATATCCCGGACACGAGAAAATAATAAAATACTAGTTATCCAAAAATAAGGGATACTGTCAAAGTGAGCACATATTGTAACATTTCGCAAGTTTTGAAAAGTAAAACTGCTATTTCGCAAATAAACATGTTTAAATTCAGCTGACGATAAACGAGAAACGATGCAAACAGTAAACATTATACATGTGCAACGGTAGCTCATCGAATCCTGGTAACCATGGAATTTTTCAAGGGAATTCTTAAAAAAAACGAGACTCAGATAACAAAAAAAAACGAAGCCATAAAGCTACGTATAAACCAATAAAATGAGTCCATAGGCAACTAAAATAAAAGTAGATCACTCACATCTGCAAAAGTGTTGCAAGACCTAGTTTTAGCTCAACATTGTCTGAGGGGATTAGACGCATAGACTCTATGCAACATGAAATAAAAATGTCTTTAATGGACGTTAAATACTCTCGTAATTTGAACGCTTAATGCAACGTATGTTCGAATCTTCCACAGATTGGGAGTTATAAAATAGAGATCAGTGGAGTACGAGTGAGCGAATGTCATATACGTAGGTACGAGCTTATTAAAATTTCAATGATGTTTAAAACAAAAATTAAATGGTCTTTTAATTCATAAATAACAAGATCATATCACTAGTACGATTCCATCTATTACCAATATACTTATCATCTTAACAAGTGAACGAAAAACATAATTTAATCCAAACTCGAATGCACATGTAAAGTGTTTCAATTCGTAAATAATAAATATACTTATCTTGACAGACTTATGACAGCAATTTTAACTCACAATCGAATGACCTTGTAGACAGATGGTATAATGTTATTTGGTATAATGTTATTTACTTAAGACAATAAAATCGGTGTTTTAATTCAGAAACAATAAAATTATATCGTGACGCTTATTATAACAACGCTAAAATATATATCATTTTGACAGACGTAAAAAATGTAATATAATCCACACTCGAATGACCATGAAATCACTAAAACTGTTGCTCTCATTCACAATAGTTATATCTTGGCGCCGATTAATAAAAAAAAATAAAAAAATATATACATCACCTTGACATACTTAAAACAAAATACTCATCATCTAGACAAAATGAAAAAAAATTAGCGCATATGTGAATGCTCATGTAAACATTGACATAAGCGTTTTAATTCATAACATAATTATACTATGACGTCAAAAATATAAAAATAATAGTGTATATAAAATCTTGACAAATAACAAAATCCTTATCATCTTCACAAACAAATGAAAAAGAAAATTTAACTCGCACTCGAATGACCATGTAAACATTGAAACCAGCGTTTTAATTCATAATACACAAATAATAAAATAATATCATGATAACGATGATAAAAATTAAATATAAATATAGACATTACATCTTGACAAACGAATAAAAGTATACAACAAAATACTCATCATCTTGACAAACGAACTAAAACAGAATTCAACAATTTAACCCACACTCGAATGACCACGTAAACATTAAAATCGGTTTTTAATTCATGAATAATTAAATTACGGGATAAAATTACACCATCAAATAATTAGTGATTAAAATACTTGCAATACCACAGCTAAATATCGTTCACCCTGACAGACGAATGAAATGAATAAGTTTAACTGGCGCTCGAACGCCCATGTAAACAGATGGCCTACACAGCTCGTAGTTGAAGCCGTGGTCGTTTCAGAGGAGAGACTAAGCAAACCACGCCCTTATGCTCTCCGTCTATACGGTTACTATTTGATTGCAGCAGTGCTCGTCTCCGAGATATGATCTCAGCAGGATTATAGGCCTACGTGTGTGTGATTGCAACAGTGAGTGTTGGAAATTATATTGGAGGTTTTGTGCAGTAAAATGACATCCCTATCGAGCGGGTGCTCCCTTTTAGACATTAAGGTTAATGTTCGTGCGACTTGGTTTTGTTTTACGAGGCAGGTACGACGTACGTACTTACCAAGGCCTAGGTATATGGGCTTGGCATGGGCATCTGCCCCTCGACGAACGTCTCGCAGTTCTAACATTAATATTACGTCCATGCGTCTGCCTGCCATCTCTTTGTCATCTTGCCTCGAGGACGTCATTTTTGGTCAAGTGTAGGCCTGTTTTTTTCTTTTTTTTCTCTCTCTTTTTGAAGGGGGAGGGGAAAGGTGTTCTGGGCGGACACTAGGCCTGCATGCGTATCCTAGGCTTATCCCCTTATGCCATGGTACACCAGGCTTGCGTAGGCCTGTACATCTCTTTAGTTTCCATTTTACGTTTGAACAATGGCAGTTCTTTTGTCATTTTACCTCAATAATGTCTCCTATGTAGCTAGGTTAGGTTTTCTATGGTGCGGCGTAGCCCATGGTAGTTGTAGAGCCCGTGGGCCTAGGCTACCATACCCTATGCTGTCCTCGAAGTTTAATGTCCTCATGAATGCTAGTATGCTTGCAAGACCCTAATACTTGGGTCAAAGTAGTTATTTAGGGCCTAGGCTTTTCTGTGCCTTTAGTATACTAGTATGTATACACCAATTCACTACTGCCATGCTTAGGTTAGGGTTGCCTTTTGTTTATGTATTTTTGGTAATTATCATCTAGGGTAAATGACCGAGTGGTGGCATAGCGGCCATCGGCAGCAAATTCAAGCACTTCTTCGGGAAGGTGGCCACATTCCGGGACCGGTAGCTGCTATGTTGTTGCTGGGTCATTTATCCTTTACTGTTTTTCTTGATGTTTTCATGTCTTGTTTTTATGTGTATATAAGATATTTACTTTCTTTTAATTTTTTTTTTACATTCATCCCCGAGGGTGTGGTACATTATTTGCTTTACTAAAGGGGCGTGGTAGTAGTCTGTGGTTTACCTAGCTCTTGACCTCTGTAGTAAATACAGGCTGCTGCCTAGTTGCACTGGGAAAGATGGTTGCTGAAATGTGATTTTTGTACTGCGTTATCAAGTGTTCATAATTTTTCTGATATTTATTTTTCGTGGGAAAATAGTTATAGAATCTGGGATGCCCCAACTTGAGTTTTGTTTACTCGTGTACATGTGAGTGGCGTCTGCATAGCTAAAATTTGTCTGACTGTCAAAGCCATCGTTGTCACTTTAGTGCTAATAATTTAAAGTAATTTTCGTTGTATTCTGCTCAAAGAAGTGTATTTAAAACTCTTGCTTTGTCCCCATTTGTAGTCATTGTTCATACATAAACCACAGGGAGGATGGGGTACATGTACTAATTCTGAGCTCTCCCAAAGCATGTGCTAGTGGTTTACCACCCCCTACCCCTGCTTAGTTGACAGCTTTACTGGGGTACTGACAAACACTTCCAAACCTCTATATTCTTTGCAACCCATCTTTCAGTGCTGTTTCTGGACAGTAACTCACTGCTACCTGTGATTGTTGTTTTGCCAGCTCAGTACCCTTGTGGTACTCCTTCAGTGCTGCCTCCTTCCTTGATCTGTATATCAAGGAATGGACTATCGATGAGCGGTGGTATCTCCCCTCATTCACTGCAAATAAGCCTATTACTCTGCCTTGATCAAGGTCTTCTGATTTAAAGGCATGGAACTTTCTTCCTCGTAAGAGTTGTCTAGGCTCATTAGAATGAAGTTTTGCCCATCAAGACCTGTTCTAGTAGTCTAAACCTCGTTTTATAATACACTAGTGTTTGCTGAATTTTTACTTTTTCTTGTCTCTTTACGAAAAGTGACATATTTATTATTGCCGTTGCTTCATATGGCAGAGATTGTTCACTTTTAATCATTATGTGGAGCCGTTGCTTTATATGGCAGAGATTGTTCACTTTTAATCATTATGTGGAGAATTGTAAATTGTTGGCTGATCTTAATAATTTTATTTCAGATGAGTGGTGCTTGAAGATGGCTGCCTTATATGCTTGGGGTGCTAACAGCCATGGGCAGCTAGGTCTCGGCTTTGTCAGTGAGCAGGTTAGTCAAGAAAAAGATAAGTTTGCAGGTATACTTGAAAATGAATACAATCCTTTTGTGTGCAATTCATACAAGAAACTTATGTGCAGAGGATAATCTTCAACAGATAATTTAGGAGTGGAAAAAATAACAGATAATTTAGGAGTGGAAAAAATAAGTTGTGAAGTGGATTCGCCTAAATGCTCTTCTGATAAGTTATCACTATCATTATGACCCTCATTCTCTCTGTAATATCCATAGAGGGATAGCGCTATAATTGCACCCCATGGTGCACTGTAGGCATTACTAAAGTGTGTTTGGCAGCATCCCTACAGTTCCTAGCTGCATTCACATTTTAGCCTTTTACTGTACCTCCATTTCCACTTCCTTTCTTCAGTCTTGTACTGTGTATCATTTCCCGTATTTTCTGGATCTCTGTACGTATTGCTGTCCAAGCACTGCAGCTAAATGGACGGAAGTGTGCCAGTGCAGCTTGGCAGTCTATAAACTTTATAAATAATCAATCGGTCACTTTTAGTTTATAATAACGAGTGTATCTAGTGATTCACCTCACTCTTATTTAATGTGACCATACAATGTATAAAATTTAATTTACTTATTATGGCCAGAAAGGTGATTTAGATTAGTGCTTTAACAGAATAAACAAAAGAAAAAACCCTGTACCAGTTTGATTTGAATAAAGTCAAAGGTTGCTAATAGTGCCATAAGAATATTCTTCTTCAGACTATATCTGTATAATGTGAGAATTGTCCAATTACACACTTTCCTGAAAGGCTGCATAGTATCAAAGGATGCATCATGACCCAGACTCCATGGTATATGGATAACGTCAATGCAGTTTACAGGGAGTTGTATAAAATAATAAATATGATGCAAGAACTCTCTTATCAAAAGGTGATTCAGAGCCTTCAACAAAGTTCATATAAATGAAAGTGATTGTATATATGTTTATGATGTCAGTCATGGGAATTAAAACAAAATACAAAATTATACTGAGTACATGGCCATGAAGAGTGCAAGATTATTTTGCCTTTATTCTGAAACATTCTCAAACAAACTGCTGTACTCTGTATACACAGAACGCAAAACAAGATTAAGTAGTACTACAGTATATGTAAAACCATTTAATGCCTGCAAAGGTTATTACATTTTGAGTGTAAACTCCAGATGAGGAGCAGCTGTCGTAGACTAAACTAGGTACTGGATTAACAAAGCAAAGGCTAAATGTACAAAGAAAGAGGTACTGATAACCTTTAGTTTACCTATTAATTCTACTGTGAACACAGTGTAAAATGGGGTCGATACCAACTTGAATAGATTTCCATAGCCAATATTATTATGCCTTGTTATTTTACTGCTATGGGTCCAGTCTGGTGTAAGAAGAGCATTATTCCTTTTGTCCAGTGCTACCTGAATATTTATGTTAACTTATTCTGAGATTTAATTCCTAACTCACCAGGCCCAAATAAAATGCTCAACACACACACACACACACACAGGATTTAGTAAACAACGTTGCTACTCTATAAAGAATAATCTGTTATACAGTTGTCTTTTACTGCAGTTTACAAAAAGGTTATATTTTTAATTGAATACCTTTAAGTTTCATTTGATAGCTCAAATTCGATAAAATGACACAAAGAACGAGTAATTTCAGGTAATTTTTTCTTGCTGTTACCTTTCTAGTAAAATGTCTGTAGTTATATTGCAACAGTTCTCCAAAATATGAGCTGGCTAACACAAGGCCATACCTATATTTTTAATGTTTTGTAGTTCATTATTCAGGAATTCAGGACTCGCAACACATAATGCTTGCAGGAGCCTTGAGGAGAATACATTGATTTTCATGTTAATAAGCTTAAATATCTGTTGCTTTTCTAACTGTGTGATGCAAAGGGGACAAGTGAAATTCTGCTAACCCTTCTTTCTTACAGTAATACTTTGTTCTGGTGAATGACATTTAATTTTACTTGAAATTTCCAGATTCAGCATCAAAAGAATGACAATTGTACTACCATTATTAGTAAATGTGACTTGTGGCACTGAATGTTGGGTGAAAATACTGAATTTAATATAATTTGAAACATTCAGGCTCAATGAGCCAAATTAATGGCATTAAATTATGTAGATGAAAAGGTCTAATGGATGAGTACCTACCATGCCTGCATAAGAAATATTATGAATGAATAAGTAACTATTTTAGTTTTTCTTTGTTTACATGGGGAATCTGATATGTTTTTGCTACACCTAAACTAATTATCCTTAAACTTTCAGGTTACTTTACCAACACGTGTCGAAGATCTTCCAGACAACATCAATGAGGGGAGCATTCGTATGGCAGTTGGAGGAGGTGGACATACCTTTTTGCTTACTGCTCAGGGAAGACTCTTTGGTGCTGGATGGAATACCTGTGGACAGGTTAGAAGTATTTTATTTTGATGTTATAGTGTGAGTTTTTTACATAGAAGTTGGAAGCTGTGTACTACAGATACTGTACTACAGATATCCCTTGAGTGATGACAATTTGACTTACAAATTTTGTAAGTTACAACATTTGTCAATTATCAAAACAATAAATTAGAATACAGGCGGCCCTCGGTTAGCGGCAGGGGTTTCCGTTCCTGGCCACCGACGCCAAGCGATTTTCGACGCTGAGCGATTTTAAAGCCTACGGCCGCCGCACACCTTCTTTCGAAACTCTAGACCCAGTCAAAGGCGCCGTAATCCCACAACGGCACAATAAGTAAAATTATATTTATGCAGTATAGTACTATAGAATTTACTGTACAGTACATGTGGGTGTCTAGAGTATGTAAAGATATAATAAAGTTTATACAGTGTACAGGTATCTGTAGTGTTCAGGTTACGATCATTAGTCTTGATAGTTCGATTTTATGAGAGATCAAATTACAATGGCCTAACTTTATCCATCTTCTAGTTACATAAGTTCAATAACAGCAAAAGAGAATGGTGAAAGTATGGTTTTAACGTTATACTCGTTGCGTGAACGTGTACAACCATGAACAACCTAACGAGAAACGACTTTTTTTTTTTTTTTCTAAGTACAACCGAACTGGATAACATCTGTTTGGCTTGTATTTCGATCATCGTACTACAGTGCAACATTACCGTATTTGTTATAAATGGCGTTATGTATAGAATAGAACTGAGATATCTTAATGTAATAACTTTATTCGCTATAGATCAGAGATCAATATAGATTAAAGATCAATCGGGAAATATACCGTTAAATTTAAACCTAATTATGACTGAAGCTGAGAAAACTGTTCAAGCTGCTAATGACTATTATCGTACATCGGCAACAAGGATAAAACTGCAGTAAACGTCTGCCATCACACACAACCATAGATAAAATTGGGATAAAATAATTTTAATCAAAACTACTGTGCTTGAAAGAACACATTTTACTGTTGGTTTCACGCCGATATAAGATAAATAACGTAAAGTTCGTATTACGATGATATAAAGGACTACGTATTGCGAACGGAATCACGTAATTTGTTACGCAATAAACATGCCGCCAACGTAAACTGTTAACGAAAAAATAGTAGTTCACATTCACAACGAGGCATATTCAATAAATATTTCCACCTAAAAACACGCTGTATAAGGAAAAATAACTTTGTCTCATATAAGTCAAGTATCTACATATTCGTTTATGCTAACTAGAAGCAAGAGCATTCGCTCAGAATTGCGTTATGGTGAAACAGACTCGTATTCATCAGCTGATTTCAAACCACAACATTGGCCGCTCCGCGGAATACGGGCTTAAGTTTGCCGTAGTATTTTAAAATACAATACTATGAGAATACATACAATAATGTATAACTTTTTAAAGGATTTATGGAAAAGATGCATAATTAATAAAATAACACAATGCATTTTTCGGAACTGGCGGACAAGAACGACATGAAAAACCATCCCCTGACAACGTGGGAGCGTAGTTACAAAGGCTGCCTTAATTTGTATCTTATTTCTGTACAAAAATGAAAAATACCTTTACGCAATATATTTTCACACAATTTTAAACATAAAAGCATAAACATTTGAAAAATCGACACATCGATCGCTAAATTTGCACTTTTCTCTCTCTCTCTCGCTCTCTCTCCTACATCTCTCTCTCTCTCTCTCTTATTTAACTCGTATATTTTTTGGAAGAGCGGCAGACGGCGGCAAAAAAAGTGCAAATTAGCGATCGATGTGTCGATTTTATAATGTTTATGCTTTTATTTTATTTAAAATGTGTATGAAAATGTATTACGAATAGGGTATTTTTATTTCTGTGCAGAAATTTGATAAAAAGGCAGCTTTGAAATCTCCCCTTCAGTTATCGACTACGATGTGTTTTTCAAGTTCGTTCTTGTATGCCGCGGCGGCATACAAGAACGAACTTGAAAACACATCGTAGTCGATAACTTGAAGGGGAGTTTTCAAAAGCTGCCTTTTTTATCATATTTCTGCACAGAAATAAAAATACCCTATTCGTAATACATTTTTCATTCACATTTTAAACATAAAAGCATAAACATTTATAAAATCGACACATCGATCGCTAATTTGCACTTTTTTTAAATCGATATTTTCGGAAGAGCGGCAGGCGGCGGCTTACAAGAAAGAACATGAAAAAACATCGTATTTGCTATCGTGAAAGGGCAGTTTCAAAAGCTGCCTTTGTATCATATTTCTGTACAGAAATAAAAATGCCTTTCACGTAATACATTTTTCACACCACATTTTAAACAAAAGCATGAACAATTATGAATCGACACCTCCATAGCTAAATTTGCACTTATGTAACTCGATATTTTCGGCATAGAACAGCGTCAGAGGCATATATTTTACCCTAATACCTACGTAATAACTCTCCATAAAATTTGTTAATATAATTTGCATAACCTTTATGGTCTGAACGACATTTCTACATATGTATGAACTCGTTAGACAACGGCGCTAGCGGCGCTGTTAACTGAAATTTGTGCCGTAAAGATACCTTTAAAATGCCTTATTTTTTTAATGAATATTTTTTGACGACCGCCGTAAAACCGATTCGCCGTTGAGTGATTGCGCCGTTAACCGCGGGCCGCCTGTATCATCAAAACAAACATTTTTAGTGGGTGATTCCATTAGGTAGAGATAGCACTGTGCAGTGCAAGATGTACATAGTTTTGCAGGCGATGCTAATAAATTTCATTAACTATTACAAATGTAGAAACAAGGGAACCGATGCCCCTTTTCTCTCCAAACTGTCTAGACATTTGTACCTTGATGGTATGAAAAACTACCTGAATAGAAAAAAAATAGATGCATCAACTCTAGAAAATATTAAATGGGCCACAGATGATTGAATATTATCCAAACTTGTATCAAGAATTTAATAATAGAGGGAGAATTAACACAGTTGAGCTCCAAATTTCATCAGTAATTAAATGGAAAGTATTTTGAACTTTGTGGCATTCACGTTATGTAGTAACCTTACATGTGCATAATATAGGTTGCATTTTAAGTTTATTCCTTTATAATTGATATTGTTTCCTAATTTTAATTATGCAACTTACCCAGTAATTACATAGCTATAGTTTTTCTGTTATTCGCAGCAGTATAGATTCAAAATTCGCGGTAGCGACACCGGTAAGTGTGTAGGTGACACAGTCTCCCCCCCCCTAGCGAGAAGGTTAGGAACACACGCCAATTAGCTCATTCCATTTCTGCGACTCCTGGTGTAAACGTCTGGTGTCGGCAGCAGTTATTCAATTTTCACCGGTCATTTACCAGAATTCGGTATACAAACCGATAGTGGAATAACATCAACTGGAAGCTTCAGGATGAGTTTTTTCTTTGTTTTACAGTGTTCCCCCCGTATTCGCGTTCTCCGGATTCGCGGATTTTTCTTTGGAACCTATCTAGAAATTATTCGCGGACGGACTCGCCCATTCGCGGAATTTTCCAACGAAAATAATCACTAATTAGTGTATTTTGATGTTTATTTTCATGACTAAATACATTTTTATGATACAAAACTGATTTACTAATTTTCAAATATTAATTTTTATGCATGACACTTACCTGGCAGGTATATATATAGCTTATCCTCTTGACGCACTGGCAGAATTTCAAAACTCGCGGCAACCGCTAGTACACTGGTAGTTCAGGTGATGGCCACCCCGTTCCCTGTGGCGCTGGTACTTGGAACTATTCCCGTTTTCCTCAGATTTTCTCTGCCAGCCGAACCGGCAACATCGTTGTTGGTTCTCTGATAGAATTTCCTGCTCGTTGACTGACTTTTTGGATATTGGTATCGTATTCACGAAGTTAGCGTGGCAATCGCATTGGTTTGGATTTTGATTTAGTATGTCTGATTCAGGAATATGTTTTAGAGTTTATGTTGAAAGAAGGGTGTAAGGTGAGACTGCCGAAATCATCGGTAGATCCACATACTATTTGTAAGAAGTGTCGGGAGTTTGTATGTACGTGGGACAATAGGTGCAATGAATGTCAGTGTCTGAATGAGAAAGAGTGGAAGGCTCTTATGAAGTATGTTGAGAGATTAGAAAAAGATCGGGTTAGAAGATCTGTCTAGGAGTGAGAGATCGGGTCTTCGAGTAAGCCTTTGGGAATGAATCTTTGCATGTGTCTTCTCCAGCTCATTCACATGTAGACGTAGCACCTTCCCCTCAGGTTTCTCCTGCGCCCGTTGCTGTATCTGAGGATACTACTGATCCACAAATAGTGAAAGTGTTCGCTGCCCTTGCGTCCATGGGAGATCAAATTAAACGATTAACAGACAAAGTGGAAGTGTTTAGTGACAGTGTTGTGGATGGGCGCCTGATCGTCCCTCTCGTGCTCCTAGACCGAGACCTCTGTCAAGCTCCCCAGACCCAAGGGAGAAGGCATGTCGACAGTCGAAGGGAGGCGAGAGGGGTTTACTCGCGATCAGTCGTCCCTTCAGGCAGTCCTGTTGCTTCCCAGGCTGCAGCAGTACGCCATGGAAAAGGCGATACTGGGAAGTGCCGTTATTCATCGGATAGTTCGGCGTCAGGAAGGAGTATGCGTTTCGCGGAAGTATCGCGTCCTCATCAAGAGGTCATACTTTCCGTCGTCATCACAGGATGAAAAGGGCTGTTGATCAAGAAGGGTGGAGTAGCCCCTGAGATTTTTTCATCGGGAGGATGAAGAAGTTATCCCTATCAAAAGGAAGAGGATTTCTCGTCAGTTTGAAGTTTCTAGCGGTGCGGTGAGGTGTTTCTCCGCTTAGAGGAACTCCACTGCGTAGACCGCAGGTTCGCTCGCCTCTCCGTGTTAGCCCGGTGCGTCCCTCGATCTCCTCATCTCAGGAGTCTCGTAAGGAAGCGGAGACGAAGGAAGTTCTGCGGGACATGCAGGAGAGATTAGCAGTGATTGTCCAATCATGAGGAGAAGCCCGAACAACCTTCGGTTAGAACGTAAGGACTCGTCTCTCCCAGTTAAGTCCTCCAAGAGGACGCAGGACGTGCAGCACAAGCCAGGACGCCAGTGCATCCCTAAGAAGGACGAAGCAGTGCAGGACGCAGGACGCAAGAGAAGAGTGATGGACGCATACGTTCAAGAGGACGCAGGACGCAGGCGCAGCAAGTCGAAACTTTTTCTCGACAAGGAAGAGAGGAGTTTTACAAGGAGACAGCTCCGCATTCGCTCTCTAAGCAGGCTCTGCTTAAGGATCCCGCTTTGGAGAGTCATCAGGATCTTGGTTTTCAAGATATTTCTTCGCAGGAGGAAGAATGTGTGGAGAGTGCGGAGAGGACAAGAATGTGGAAGCTCCTTCCTCGGACTACAAGAGACTAACAGAGTGCCTTCTTTCTTTGTTTGAAGGAGATTTTCAGCCTTCAGGTCCGCCATCGCCTTTGTCTCAATTTTCGAAGACGAAGACAACCAAGAAATCGTCGTTTTTTGAAAATGACTTTGTCTATTTCCGGCCAAGAAAGCCCTTCAACGCGTAAATGAGTGGTTGGAAGGAGAAGAGAGAGTCGGGAAGACTTCTTTTGCTTTTCCTCCGGCCAAGTTGGCTTCTAAGTCTGGTGTTTGGTATGCTACGGGGGAAAGTCTTGGCCTGGGAGTTTCCTGCCTCCTCCCAGGGAGACTTTTTCCAACATAGTGGACAGCTCCCGTAGACATGCTTTACATTCAGCCAAAGTGTGGTGGACTTCGTCAGAGTTCGACCATTTACTCAAAGGTATCTATCGGACTTTTGAGGTTTTTAATTTTCTTGACTGGTCGTTGGGGGCCCTGGCGCGGACTTCAGAGATGGAAGATTCGTCAGAATCGAGTTACCGAGAAGTATCATGTCCTGTATGGATAAAGCCTTGAGAGATGGAGCTAATGAATTGGCTTCACTTTTTACAGCAGGCGTTTTGAAGAAAAGACATCTTTGTGCTCGTTCGCTGCTAAAGGAGTCTCGAATGCGCAAAGTCGGAGTTGATGTTCTCTCCTCTTTCAGGACAGCTCTTCCCTCAGGATATCATTAAGGACATCTCGCTCTCCCTCACTCAGAAGGCTACTCAGGATCTACTAACGTCTTCTGTAAGGAAGTATTTACCTGCTAATGTAATGAAGAAGACTCCGAAGGATACAAGAACATCACAGCAGCCCTTTCGGGGTAGGACTTTTTTCCCGACCAGCATTTAGAGGGAAAAGAGTTCCAGCCAAAAGAGGTTCGAAAACCTCCCAACCAAGCAATGAGTCAGAAGTCCTCCAGACTTGTGTGGGGGCCAGACTTTTAGACTTCTGGGAAGTCTGGGTAAGCAAAGGAGCGGATCCTTTGGTCTGTAAAGGTAGCGAAGGAAGGATACAAGATCCCCTCTCTCAAGAAACCACCTCTCGCTACAGCCTCCCGAGAGCCCTAGGGGCTCTTTAACAGACAATCGATTTAGAGAAGAGAGAGGGCTCTTTGGCATCAAGTTGTCAGCATGTTAGAAAAGGGGGCCATAGAACCTGTTTCTGGATCATTAATCCCCAGGTTTTTACAAACCGTCTGTTTCTAGTACCGAAGTCATCAGTAGGGGTTGGAGGCCCAGTACTGGACGTAAGTCAGCTAAACTTGTTCGTAGAAAAGACCAAGTTTACGATGGAGACGAACGATTCAGTACTGGCTAGCGGTACGACCAGGGGACTGGATGGTAACGCTGGACCTTCAGGATGCGTACTTCCATATTCCGATTCAATCCAAGGTCCAAAAAGAAATTTTTGAGATTCGTGATCCAGGACAGGATTTATCAATTCAAAGCACCCTTTGCTTCGGTCTGTGCACGGCTCCTCAATTTGTTTTTACAAGAATGATGTCGAATGTGGGCGAAGTGGCTTCATTTGTTTAAGGTTAGGGTCAGAGTCTCTCTCTACCTCGACGATTGGCTCATAAGAGCACAATCAAAACAGCAATGTCTGGAGGACACGAACATCACATTGGAGTTAACTCAGCAGCTGGGTCTGATGGTAAACCTGAAAAAGTCACGGTTGATCCCCTCTCAGGAGCTAGTTTATTTTGGGATTCTGATATCCTCAGTGACTTTTCGGGCTTTTCCGTCACCCGAAAGGCAGACCATGTGCCTGCGGAAAGTGCAAGAATTCCTATTGAAAGACCAATGCTCGGCTAGAGAGTGGATGAGCCTGCTGGGGACACTCTCTTCGTTAGAGCGGTTCATTTCACTAGGGGAGACTTCACATGAGGCCCTTACAGTTCTTTCTGAACGAAGTCTGGCCAAGAAGATCGCAACCAGATTCCTTCCGGTTTCCAATTCCTTCAAAGATAAAGGAGGAATTAAAGTGGTGGCTAGTTCCGGGGAGGTTGTCAGAGGGTACGTCATCTCCAGCAGAGGAACCCAGACCGGATATTATTTTTCCGACGCATCAGACGCAGGCTGGGGACGACGCTGGGCCCTCGAGAGTCAGGCCTTTGGAACGAAGAAGAGAAGCATGGCACATAAACAGGAAGGAACTGATGGCGATCTTCTTGGCTCTGAAAGCGTTCAGACCGTGGATCAGCGGCAAAGTGGTGCAGATCAACGCGGACAATACCACAGCTCTGGCATGTATACGAAAACACAAGGAGGAAAACCACTCGGTAGTCCCTTTGGCAACTTGGCAGAGAAAACGTCACCCTGCTCACCAGGTTCATTCAAGGAGAAAGAACGTCAGAGCGACCTGTTGAGCAGGGACGGACAAGTGCTTTCCATGGAGTGGATGTTGCATCTTCAAGTATGCCAGAGACTGTGGAAGCTCTGGGGCACACCAGTAGTGGAATATCTTTTCGCTACCGCAGTGACGAAGAGGTTACCGAACTATTGTTTCTCCAATCCCGGACCCGGGATCTTGGCAGTCACAGTCGATGCCTTCCTACTAGATTGGACGGGTCTAGATGCGTACGCATTTCCCCCGTTCAAGATTTTAGAAGGGTAATGAAAAAAATTCAGAGAAAGTCGAGGAACAAGGCTGACTCTGATAGCCCCATACTGTCCGCCCAATCCAAAAGTGGTTTCACAAGAGGTACTGGATGGCAGTTTGGAATTCTCCGAGAAGTCTACCTACGAGAGTAGATCTTCTCAAACAACCCCACTTCGACAGGTTCCACAAGAACACCCTCGCTCTGGGTCTGACTGCGTTCAGACTATCGAAAGACTTGTCAGAGCGAGGGGGTTTTCTAGAGAAGCAGCAAAGGCAGTTGCAAGAGCACGAAGGCCATCAACTATCAAAGTGTACCAGTGGAAGTGGGAGAACTTCCGTAAATGGTGTAAGAATCGGAAGTTGTTCCGACACGGCATACAAACCTTCGGTCCTTTTACAATAGGAAGGTACTAGCGGCAGCTGGATAGGTCGTAAGCTTTCGAACAAGGGGTTCGGTAGTTAACTGCTTGTCCGACAGGCGCGCGCGACTGGGAGGTAAAACAAACCACTTTTGCTTTCTGCCTGCTGGCGTGTAGACGTGTATCATCGCTCTACTGCCCGCTTCATGTCGTTGCTTTCGCATGGTTGTGTTTTTTTTCTTTTTCTATTTATCTAGTGAAACTGAATTGTAAGTACAATCATTTCATATTTATTTCCATTGAATTCAATTGTGAATTAAAGGATCTTGGTTTCTCCACGCCCTCCGATTACCCGAGTGCCGGGACTGAAGGGCGTAAGTGCGGGAATTCATTTTCCCAGAAATGATCCTCGTATTGTGTATGCTCGGTGCCGAGAGGCGGGAGAGCGCTCGCTCCGAGCTTATATTTTGCTTGGAAATGTGTAGATGAAAATCGTAAGTAAGTGCCCTTTTCATTTATATTTTTTCACCTGTATGCTCGTTGCCGAGCGAATGCGCTCGCACGAAAACTTATTCTGTATGGAAGTGGAATCGCAAGTACAATATTCTTTTTCATTTTCATATATTTATTTTGATCGTAGCAATACTCATATTGGATCAGTTTCCGCTCTTACCCGGAAATTGATCCTTTCCCCTTTTTATTTGAATGAAGTGAAATCGCAAGTGCAGTTCTTTTTCATTTTCATATTTTATTGAGATTGCATTATTACTTGGATCAATGTTTCCGTATTTCCCGGGAATTGATCCTCCCCTTTTTATTTTGTATGAAGTGAAATCGCAAGCGCAGTATTCTTTTTCATTTTTTCAATATATTTTGATTGCATCAATTCATTATGGATCAGGTTTCCGTTCATATCGGAGAATTGGATCCTTTTACCCTTGCGCTCGGTACCGAGGGCGCAAACTGCGCTCGCTGCTCCGAGCCCTTATTCATTTTGAAGTGAATCGTAATGCAAGATTCTTTTTCATGTTATTCCTTTTATTATTGATTGCATCAATATTTATTTTGGTTCAAGTTCCGCTCAGTCAGGGAATTGATCCTCTTGCCCTTGCATTCGGTGCCGAGGGCACGATTGCTCTCGGGCTCTTATTATTATTGTTGGGTACATGGGTGCTGTGCGGGGGTGGGGAACGAGAATCCCTCCCCCCCCCGCTAAGCTCCCACAGATGGCCCTTCCCCTTCGGGGGGGAGGTTATCTGGGTTCTTCTCCTCGCCCGATCCGTCGAGCGCGGGGGAGGGCGCTCGGTGCCCGATGTACAATTGTATTCGGGTCTCTTCCCGCCTCGTTCGGTGTGGGGCTCACCCCCCCGCGCGAGGGGACTTCCCCCCCACTAATCACTACTACTATTATTTCCGCAGGTGCTATTGCCACGAGGGTGGAACTTGGTGAGGTATGGGCGTCCTTCGATTTGCAGGGCGTGCCTAGTGTCCAGGGGCGGCGGTTCTATGTCTGGGCCTGCTGCGGTCACCCATGGAGTGGTGACCACGACAACGATATCGACTCCAGGTGACGACGTCCCTCCTCACCTGGTGTACTCGCCTCACGTGGTAACAGTCTTGCCTACAGCCGCTGTGAAGTGCCGTTCGCCGTACCGAGAGGGGGGCGTGCCGCGACCACACTTCCGCTGCCCTAGAGCTCGCCCCTGGACCTACCGCCGGTACCAGGATGTTGCTGGCTGCTGCTCCACCTCCTGTGTTTCCGGTGCTGCCTGCCGTACCTGCCGATTCTGTACTGACTGTCCATGCAGTTGCTGCGCTGGCTGTCCCTGCCGTTGCTGCGCTGGCTGTCCCTGCCGATGCTGTGCTGGCTGTGCCTGCTGTTCCTGAGATGCCCATACCTGCTGACGTCGTCCCTGTTCGTGGTGGTACTACCCCAGACTTTGGTCTGTCTGTACAGGTGCGTCCGGGCCCTGTGGCTTCGGCTACAGCAGCCCCGGCTCCGCCTGGATGGCAGATCTTACGTCTGTCCTGAGGAAGCTGACGAAGAAGAGAGGAAGGGTGTCGTCGTCGTCGTCTTCATCTTCTTCATCGTCGTCGGCTGCCGCCTCTTCCCCTTCGACTTCTAAGGCTTCACAGCCGAGGAAGAAGAAGGTTGCCTCCTCCCTCCTAAGAAGTCTCCCTCGGGAGGTACCGAGTGTACGGTCGCCTACCAGCGACCGTGCAGCCAGGAACCAGACCTCTGAGCCCGCTCAGCGTCAGGTTCACGGCACGGAGCGGAAGACTGGTGACAGCCGCTCACGCGACTCTCACCAGACCAGCTCTCGCTCTCGCGGCGACCAGCTGGCTACCCGGGATGACGTGACGGTCCACGACCGGCCACGGGCTGAGGCTGGGAAGAGGTCCCCCCGTTCGCCGGTGCCAGCCACGGCTGGAACCAGCGACGTGACGTGCCGTGAGGACAAGCACCGGTTTTTTTTTTCTCACTGTGACAGTGGAGCCTGCAGGTCGCCTGACCGTCGCTCTCACAGAGAGCGATCGGGTACGGCAACCAGCACCAGCTCTTCTGACACTCGAGGTCGGGGCCGCTGTGCTCAGTCCAGCCGTTCTCCACAGCGAGACGGTTCGACCAGGCCTGCAGCTCGATCGCCACCGCGGGTTGACGATCGCCTGCAGCCCTCCAAGCCTGCTGGTTCTGCCAGCGAGCGAGGAGGGAGCGTCAGGTCTGCCTCTCCCGTACCTTCAACCTCCTCGGGTTACACCGGGAGGAGCGAGGTATTGAGGAGTGATCGTGAGGGGTGCGCCCCTCATGATCCCACCACGATGCCCTACGTGCCAGGCACGGTTCTTGGACCGGCCAGGACGTATGCGCAAGTGGATGGAGAAGACCGAGAGGGCTGTCGCTGTTCCCCCTTCTTAGGAGGAAGGTTCTCGGAATATGCTCTTGTTCGAATGGATTAACGTTCCTACTCTGGCAAGTTGATGTGACTTCCGAGATCCAGAGGAACTTTGCCGAGGTTATGGCGCTGATTCGTCAGCACAACGACCTCGGGGAAGGATCGCCGCTCCCACCAGCAGAGCCACGTCTCGGCTCGAGTCGTTTTGTGGGGCCGAGAGGGAACCCAAATTGACGGTGGGTCTGCCGCGATCGGAGCTTGCGGACTGTGTTGAACCAGGTAAGTCTCTCGTCTCCGGACAAGAAGGCTCTCTCAGTTCTGCCGTCGAACAAGCTACTTCACACCCCTCCTCTACTGGGACAGAGGCGTTTTCTTCTACGTGTCTTCGGACACCGTATTTGAATACCCCTTCGGTCCTCTTCTGTCAGGTGTCGATCAGCCCCACCCAGACGACGTTCACAGTGGCGGCAGACCCTTACCTACAGTATGAGTTCGTAACCCTCCTCGGGGGAAAACGAAAAACTTTTCTCCTGACTATACGTTTTCCCAGGCTCTGAGAGGCCATCGCCGTAAGGCGATGGCTGCTCCTTTTCTTCTCCAACTGCTAGTTCCGCTGGGAAGGCGACCAGTATCCAGTTCCTCCCCCATTCCCTCTCTCCTTACGGCTACGAGGGAAAGGGGAGGGATCCTACAGAGATTTCTCTGTAAGATCCCACGTTAGGGGCTGCGCTACCGGGGGGACCTTCGGGTCCTACCTGACGTAAGCCCCGGTCGTTGAGGAGGGATCCTGCCCCTTTCCCGATTTCTACGGAATCGAGAGGACCACCAGCCGATATCGTTTGACGAATTCGGTGGGGGTTTCGCAGAGTGCTTAGAATTCTACGGAATTTCTAGCGCACTCAGTGTTCGAGTTTTTTACGATCTCCAAACACTTAGGCGAGACCACGGTCCAAAGTGAGCGAGAATCCCCGATAATTGTTACACGATATCGGGAACCTCGCTTATGCTCGAATCCTGTAATTTCTAGCATTTGGAAGACGGACTGCTGCTGAAGAAGAGTATCTCACAGTAGGCGATTAACCTGGAATAGAGAAGAACGGACTGGAACTTCCAGTTTGGCTTGAACTATCGTCTTCGGTATTCTGTTCACCATTGAAGCTTTCCTTTGGGAAAGACTTCTCCTTCACTCTCTTGACTAGAGAACGAAGGCGTCGATCTCCAATCCTTATTCTCATTCCTCGAGGGGAAAAGAATTTAGGATGGAGGTCGTTGTACAGAACCTACAAATATACTATGTATATTACCCTCAGCGACATGATTCTTTTACAGTTGAATTGTCCGGGGGTAGGCGCATACCGTAGTTAACTCTACGGTTTGTGACCGAGACGAATTGTATCTTAATTGAACTGCAACTCGGGGTTGCCTGCAACCTCCCAGCAGTTATCAGTTTCGATTTTAGATACTTGGTATTGTCATGACAACACCAAATCAGCTTTTTGTATTTACCAAAATCCGTTTCGTTTAAATATAATTGCTCGAGTGTATTCTTTATGCTCGATGGTTCTAGCCGAACGCATTCCTTCGTGGAATAATGGATTAACCTGGCAACTCAGGATGACGAGTCACCGAGAGCTACTGCGTATTGAACTGCCTGATAGCAGCTCAGTATCAGCTAGGTATCGGAGATGCACGGTTGGTTACGTCTCTCTCTCTCCCTTGGTTTGATTGACTACCGAACCGTATCTCTGCCCAACAATCATGGACTTAGGTCTCTGATTAACGGGATTCTCGCAATAATGAAGGACCATCTACTGCTGTGACGCTCGATTTCATCGCCTTCGACATTGCGAGAATTTTCAACAGAGATATCTCTTGTACTCTTTCATCTTTCTGTTTACCGCACGGTAACAGAATCTGTAATAGTCCTCCCGCTGCATCGCACCGCGATAATGCGAATGATTTTTGCAGACATCTGAGTTTGTCTTCAAAATATCTCGTATGCGTAGGTGTGCAATTATTTCATTGTTCGCCCCGAATTAACAGATGTGTCAGAAGACATCGCCTACTCTCCGAACCTGACAGCTCTACTTCCAAATGTTCAGCCCATGAGAAGCAGTTCTTCAGGCAGTATTTCCCTGTGTCTTCATTACTGAAAAGCGCTCCGCTTCATTGCAACTACGATCCTCACCGGACAGCAATGAATAGCGGTTAGCGTTCTCAGTGTTTGTAGCACAGGTTCAGAATCTTGAGAATCCTTCTCTCGGTTCAGCTGTGAAGACGTAGGTTGCATTTTCTGTACACCTTCGTCTTCACGACACATAGTGTTGTTTCTCCTTAGCTGAGAATCAACTAGACTATGAGATATCTTGCCATCAGGGACCGCGGTCTCTAGAAGGCAATTGACTTTCGCCTGTTGGGCACATGCCTTAAGAGAATCATCACCTCGCCTTCTGGCATCGGTGACGAACAAATTATTTTATTTAGTCTCTTGGCATAACCCTTTTAAGGCGAAGGTCACGTGACTTGCTCGGGTGCTTGGACAACTTGCCTCCTACCGAACGCAGTCAGTCGGCAGCTGTCAGAGCGCCCAAGTCAGTTACGTACTTCGCTGTGGACTTAGTTCGGTTGTTCCATAACATCTTTTCTTCGTCCTAACGGCTTGTCACGGTACCCCTACCCATCGACACCCACCATTGAGTGTCGGTGTCCTATCCACTACCGAGAAGAAGAACTTCACTTCTTGGGGATAGGAGAATGTGAGACACTTCGCTGCAGACGGATAGACCAGTATGGGTACAGGACATCACCGAAGTCGAGAGAGGGATAGGTCATACGACCATTCCCTTCTTTTCCTCGGAGGTAATTGCATGAACTTTTCCTGCGAAGTCAAGCATCCAGGGGATGGGGATTCGTGACGCTCGAATTCGTACCGACTTCATAGCGAAGACTCAGAACCCTTCAGTTCCTGACGATTGGTTAGAGTCCTTCACAATCCCCTCCCTAATGGACTTCACCGCCGTTCGATGCGAAGGAGATGCTGCTTTGTCCTGTGAAGCGACGCCGCGCTTTCTGAAGAAACTCGACATCCCAGGCTGAGTGTTGAAGACTTCGTCTCACCAAGATGACCTAGAAGTACACTCCCTCGAGTTACACAAGAACTTCTCCGTGGCGCAGGTACTGAAGGCAGGGGTCTGGTACAACCAGACCACTGGCACCTCCTTCTACCTTTTGGATATTGCCCACAGGTCCTTGGATCGTTTTCCTTGGGACCCGTGGTGGCTGCTCAACACGTTTGTGAGCTAACCGAGACCCTAGCAGGCTGAAACAGCATCGAGTCCTGGTGTGACTGTAAGAATAGATAAGTGAATGAGATAGTGACTGGCTTCTCTTCCTATCTTTTTCTCCCCCTCTACCTGTGGGTAGAGGGATACGGTCATCACCTTGCTGGATAAGGACGAGATGCCGGTGAGCTACTCGACAGAGCCCCATCCTATCCCTTTCACTAGGGATGGGAGCGAATATCCACCACTTCCTCCTACAAGGGGGGGGTGGGGGGGGAAGTGGATGCCAACAAGAGACAAACCATAACTTTATGTTGCCTCTTGCAAAATAGGAACTTGTTCTTGTTTGCTGGTACGAAGATACGCTTGCCTCTCTCTTAGTACTTGGTCCAGAGGTCTGACCATTGATCCTGCGGTGCACACCCCGATCAATCGGACAGAGGCTTGGATCCCTCCCTCGCTCTTACGACCAGGGAGGCATTCCAAGGTTGGGCGAACACCAGTCTGTTCACAAAAGACTCAGATTCCTCCCACCAAAAAGTGAGTCTTCCTATTGTAAAAGGACCGAAGGTTTGTATGCCGTGTCGGAACAAATGACAATTTGTCCAAAATTGCATTTTTCCTAACTATACAAACCTGAGGTCCTTTTACATATAGTCCCACCTCCATGCCAGTGCCACCCCTCACTCTGCAGTTGTTTTTTGCTTGGGCCAAAAGCAAAAGTGATTTGTTTACCTCCCAGTCGCGCCGCGCGTGCCTGTCGGACAAGCAGTTAACTACCGAACCCCTTGTTCGAAAGCTTACGACCTATCCAGCTGCCGCTAGTACCTTCCTATTGTAAAAGGACCTCAGGTTTGTATAGTTAGGAAAAATGCAATTTTGGACAAATTGTCATATTTCTTCATCCAGTACCTCTGTGACACAAATTGCAGATTTCCTTCTGTATCTGAAGAAGGAACTGGGTTTGGCTAATCAGACAATTAAAGGTTATAAGTGTATGTTGTCTGCAGTGTTTAGACACAGAGGTTTAGATCTGTCCAACGACGCAGATCTTAGAGACTTCTCAGATCTTTTATACAAAGAAGGATCGACTTTGCAGAACTCCTTCTTGGAATTTGATGTCGTTCTCAAGTTCTTGGAAACGGATAGGTTTGAACCTATGGGCAGTTCGTCTTTGCGAGAGCTAACGGAAGAAGACTATTTTCTTAGTATCTTAGCTACAGCTAAAAGGATTAGCGAGCTGCAAGCTATTGACAAGCAAGTAGGTTGGAAGCACAACAAAGCAGTTTGTTCTTTTCAACAGGAGTTCTTAGCAAAGAATGAGAATCCTTCGCATCCGTGGCCAAGATCATTTGAGATTGAAGGACTGGCTGATCTAGTAGGTCAAGAACAAGAAAGGGTTCTTTGCCCAGTAAGAGCCTTACGGTTTTACGTAGTAGAACAAGAAGCATTAGGGGGACTTCATGTTCTCTGTGGTGCTCTGTTAAAGATCCTACTAGACCTATGTCTAACGCGATGGCTTTCTTTGTAAGAGAAGTCATTAAAGAATCTCATTTACTTTGTCAGGAAGAATGCTTCGGCTTGATTAAGGTTAAGCTCATGAGGTGAGAGCAGTAGCTACGTCCTTAGCATTCAGGAAAAATTTAGCCCTCAAGGACATTATAGATTCCGACGTTTTTGGAGGACAAACTCTGGGTTTGCTCTCATTACCTAGAGACGTGAAGACCTTTTGATAATTGTCCAACGTTAGGCCCGTAACGTATCCTCAGGTTACAGTACTGGGGCAAAGAGTGTCCACCCCAATATCCTAATAACATGCTAGGTTTTTATTTTAATTAGGTTATAGTGGTTTTTTTATGTTTGTCTGAGAAGGTTAATACATCTCAGTTTTTTGGTGTAGTGTTTATTATTGTAGTGTGTGTGGTTCAAGTGACTAACTTTCCTAATGAATGCCCGTGGTAGATGAGGGCTAGGGTTCTCTGTCAGCAGAATTGTTCATTCCATTGTCAGACCCCTTGTGTTAGCTTTCTCAAGACAAAACATGTCACCTCCTAGTGAGAGCTACTAGGTTTAGCAGGCTCAGAGGCAGGACCTACGAAGTCAGCTAACCTTAAGCAGGTAAGGAACTTAATAAATAATTTTAAAAATTAGTTAATTTTTTGAATTAGGACATGTTGCGTCTGTGACCCACCTCCAAAGGGGTCAATCATCTATATATATATAGCCTGCCAGTAGTGGTCATGCATAAAAATGATATTGTTATGATACAATAAAGTTTTATGGCATACTTACTCTGGCATGTAATATGTTTATTAATATTTTCAAATAATAATAATAATAACTGTAATTACAAAAATCATATGTGAAAGTATTTTACAAATACTACGATAATCTCTCTCTCTCTCTCTCTCTCTCTCTCTCTCTCTCTCTCTCTCTCTTAAAGCGATGTATGTTTTTTGGATGATGATTTACTAATTTTCAAATATCAACATTAATGTAAACTGCAATAATATAAATTCATTAAAGAAAATACTAAAGTGAATTAGCAAGATTTTAGTTTATAAATAAAAAGAATTATGTAACCCTGTGTCTTGTTTTTTGAACACTTAGCCAGCTTGGTTGGCTGGGTTCCAACTGTCAAATCGAGTGTTGCCATCTACGGATCAATGAGATTCTCTCTCTCTTTCTCTTTTGCTGATATATATGAGATAATTTCTATGGTACATGTGTATGTTTATTAATATTTTCGCATAATAATAATAATAATAATAATAATAATAATAATAATAACTAATCTCAAAATTCACATGTGATAGTATTTAAAGAAGTGAGAATAAAAGAAGTAGAATAATCTATCCATTTCACTCTTTTAAATAAGGACAACCCTCTCTCTCTCTCTCTCTCTCTCTCTCTCTCTCTCTCTCTCTCTCTCTCTCTCTCTCTCCACACGAGATACTACTAGCATGCGCTAGTGGTAACTCTCGCCCTCTGTTTGGGCTGGAAGTGTATGTATAAGTATATCTTTAAGGACATTACTACATTTTATGGTAAAATAATAATATACAGTACTAGTTTACAAATAATATGTTTAATGAGATTAAACAGTAACAATAACATTCTCTCTCTCTCTCTCTCTCTCTCTCTCTCTCTCTCTCTCTCTCTCTCTCTCTCTCTGGCTGTTTATATATTTCTAATGGTAAAATGTTTAAGATTACTTTAAAATGATATTAATAATACCAATTCAATGGTATATTTGATGTAGGATAATACTTTAAGTAGACTTTTGGTATTTGTGATTTCACATTCCATTGTTCCCTAGTAAAAAGAAAATGGATGTCTCAAATAGTAAAAGTATGAAAGAAAACGTGCATGACTGAATACTTATGGGGGGACTGAATTATTTTCACATACGTAACTAAGTCATTCAGTACATACATAGTATGTATTTATGTATAAACATGAAATGTAAGATTTACTTTAAAATAGTATTAATAATATTTCAAAGATTAATATGAACCATAATAGGATATTTTATGTATATTTGATGAAGGATGGTCTTTAAGGGATAATTTGGTGTTTGCATGTTCAGGATAGTTTATGAGCATTTTTAGAGGGGGGTTCCAAACATTCGCGGATTCTAACTATTCGCGGGGGGGTCTGGTACGCATCCCCCGCGAATACGGGAGGACCACCGTATTGCATTTCACTGAAGTAGTACATCTTTAGTTTGCATTTACAGCAACTTGCAGTTAATTAGTCAACTACTATATGACGAGTTTCTAACTGTAATATGTAAACATTGGTTGTAGTGGACCAATGTTTACGCTTGTTAGCAATCAGATATTGTTCGATAACATGTTTCAGGAGCGATCTTTTGATTAAATCATTTTCACAATGAGTAACACAACAAAGTGAGATGTCACTTAACTGATAAGGAAGTTGCGTAATAGTGGAAACCCTGCATTAGCTATCTTCCGGATAGAGTAGCGTAATAATGTAAACATTGCATTCGTTATCAGAACAATGTTGGTTTTGAATTTTATTTCCGCAAAAACGTGTTGGCAGGATTAATTATAATTTTAAAGTGTTTTCACCACTTTAGCTTGTTAGCATGTCCGCTACTGAACGAATTTGCAATATATTTAAACGCTTAGCAATCTCGTCAACTTCAGTGTAAAAGGTTAATGTAGCAGGAGAGAATTAGTTATTATGGATTTTTGGAGGGTGGACTATTGAAATCCTATTAAAAGCAAGAATAAAATTATTATTGATATTTTTATTGTTGATGTAATAATATTATTAGAAACAACTTGAAAACGTACAAGAGCCCACCACAGAGAAAACATCCCCATAGAAGGGCTGTACTTAAAACCACTAAGGGAACAAAGTAATGTCGATTTAGCATGCTGCCTTAGCTTGAATCAAATCAAAACTATCAAGTAGCTAGAATGACGAAAGAGTACGCTTGCCTTCAAAGCTTTTAGCTTAACTGGGTTGATCTTATCTTTAGCCATGTGTTTGACGTAAGATTATGTCATGCATTTATCTCATAGTTTACCGAGCCTAGTAGCACCCACGAGCGTCTGGCGGATCCATGGCGCCGGGCGCCTAGTAGTGAACTTGGTGCCGAGCGCCCAATAGCGTCCATCGGCGCCGAGCGCGAAGTAGCATCCATGGCGCCGAGCATCCAGCGGTTCCGAGCTCTCAGTATTATAGCTACACAGGTGTTCAAGTAGTTTTCTTGTGTTACATGGACACCTAGTCAGATAACACTCAATCCCAGTTGTTTTTTCTCCTGCTACTAGCTCTTTAATTTTAATGATATAACTTGTCCAGTGGTTGCACAGCTATAAGGTCTACTTATAGCTGTGTAGTTGATGGATTCTAGGTATTATTGAAAAATTATTATTTTGTGAATGTCATTTTTATTGTAAAAATTTAATTTGTACCACATGCTCCTTTGCTTGTCTCCCTTGCCTCCTTCCCATACCATTGCCAGTGGTGTTGAGATTAGCAATGTTAACCCTGTGATAGTGAAGTGTTGTGCAATGGAGGAGGTGCGTTCGTCCCCTGATTTTCCTAGACAAAGGTCCCTGTCAAACTCCCCAGCACCTGGGAGGAAGCATACTGGTAGCCCAAGGGAGGTCAGTGGGATTTGCCCACGGACAGTCGCCCCCTCAGGCGGTCCTGTTGTTAAATCCCAGGTCGTGACATAGTGCCGTTGAAAAGGCATCTATAAGGAAGTGTTTTGTCTTTCTGCTAGTGGGTTGAGCCAGTGGCGCTTTATTGCAGAGTCTCGTCCACTGTAAAGGAGGACTCGTAATATGTTGCCTTCTGTCCCTCCTAAGAAGACCAGAGTGTTACAAGAGGACCACATCCTTCTTTCAGGTTCTGGGACAGTCCAGAATGCTTTTCACACAATGACAATGGCTTAGAGGGTCAGTGTAGTGAAAGGATACCCTTTTCCTAGATTCGAGGAAGTTGTCCTTTGGGCGTCCATCAGATAAGGTTGCATGCAGTTGGGGCAAGAGTGGAAGACCACCCATTGGCGCTTCGACTTCAACAAGCGGTTGAGCGCTCATTGTCGCAGTTGTGCCTGCTGGTGCATGTTTTACATCTTCTTCATGAGCGCTCACTGGTCTCAAGTACCACTGCTGGCACCTAAACTTTTCAATGGCTCCCAAGTGTCCATTAGCACCCGAGCATCCATTGGCTCCCAAGCGTCCATCGGCGCCCGAACTTCCATCGGCACCCAGCGTAGCTGGATCAGTAGGAAGTTTTTCTCAGCCATGGACAACGCTTACATCTTCCGTCTTACTGACAGTGTCAAGTTATGACTGTCTCAGATCCTTCGACTGCAACCATTCAAAATAAGTTGGACAGTATTTTTGGTTTAAGGAAGTCTTTTGTAACTCCTGTTCAACCTTAAGCAAACTTGTCTCCATTTTCATCAGCAGAAGAAGAGGATAAGGAGTCGTCTCAGACATCCTACAATTCGCTACTTTACTACTTTGTAGCGAATTCTTCAGATTTGTTCTCTCCAAGGCTTCATGAAGCATACTGCTCCTTCTATCCAGCCACAAACAGCCTTGTCCCCTGTTTTTTTTGGGCAGAAGAACAGGAAGAAGACAGGGATAAGGCAACTCCTACGACTTACAAGTAGCCTCTTCGATATTTTCTAGTGAATTTCTCTGACTTTGTCTTGCCAGTAGCTCCAACATCGCCAGTGTCCTAATTTTTTTTAGAGATAATCAAGTAGATTCGTCTAAGTTGCTTATCTAGTTTTTTGGGTGATGAAGGAAGCTAACCTTTGGCTTTCTGAAAGAGGTAACAGGGATAGGTTAACTTCAATTTCCCACCGTCACATCTTTTGACAAGAATTAGGCGATGTAATTAAAATTCTTCCGTGTGGTTGTAGTAGTGGGCTTCCTTGATTGGACCGTTGGAGCTTTGGGCCGCAAGATCAAGGAATGTTTGGTGCTGCATGAGGATTTTTACAGACCTTTAACGAGACAGTTCCATGGAATTGTCTTCTTTTATGTTGGGCATTCTGAAGAAGACGAGAGAACTCATGTTCTTTCACCACCAAATAGTGTATCAGACACAGAGGTCTACCCCTCTTTACCCTCTTCTGGATAGTAAACACCTTTTTCCTGAGGATGCAGTGATTCAGGTAGCTTCTGACCTCCAGATGAAGTGAACCCCGGACTTTATCTCTCTCTCCCTCAACCAAGTATTCTCATGTTACCACTACTGCTCACACCCTTCTCCTTCCACATGCGCTCAGCTCTTTCATGGCAAGGAAAGTTCTAGGTCATTCCCTAGATCGGGGGAAGAGGACGTATCAACCCCTCGAACCATCAGGAAATCCTCCTCCAAATCCCTGCTAAGAAGTGAAGAGGCAGTCTCCGGGCACCTGCAGGGGAAAGGTTCCGCCAATTTGAATGAACTGGGAAGCAAGAGGAGCAGAACCTTGGATCGTGTAATGTTGAGAGAAGGCTACAACATTCTTTTCGAGAGCGTTCCACCCTTATTCAGCTCTCTAATAGCTTTAGCCTACTCTGGAAATTCAGAATTCAGACATTTATTGCCCAGTCAAGAGAAGTTTCATCACTTGCAGAAGGAGGCCATGCCTTAGAGTTATTAGTAGCCTACTAACTCCCGGATTTTATAACTGATTATTAGTAAGTCCCCCAAGGCCTCAGGGGGCTCGAGGCCCTTGTTAGAGGTGAGCACTTTGAATGTTTTTGTCCAAAGACAAAAATTCATAATGGAAAGAATCAGACAGTTTTTTGTTCCTTCATCAAGGGGACTGGATGGTGTCCATCGATATGGACGATGCATAGTTCCATATCCCAATTCATCGAGGCTCAAAGAAGTTTCTTCGTTTCGTCTTCAGAGAGAGTGCCAATTTACAGCTCCGTGCTTCAGGTTTTCAACAGCCACACAAGTGTTTAAGTACTCTCAGCTTAGCCCCCATTGTTCATGGCTGCAATTAGTCGGGATAAAAAATCTCTCTCTCCCTGGAATATTGGCTTCTTCGGTCGCATTCATAGAAGTTCACAGAGGATGTGCAGAAAATTCCATCATTGGCAGGAGTTGGGACTTCTGATAAACTTGAGGAAGTTACAGTTAGTCTCCTGTTTGGATTTTGTCTTTTTGGGGATGAGGATAGACACGAATGCTTTCGGGCTTTTCCATCCCCACAAAGAGTGGAGTCATGCCTTCAGTAGGTGGACCATTTGCTAGCCCTTCAAGATCGCTCAGCAAAGGAATGGAGGAGCCTGCTGGGCACCCTAGCCTCTATAGAACAGTTCGTGTCGTCTGGCAGTTTCACATGAGGAATCTCCAGCTCTTCCTAAAGAGAACTGGAAAGGAAAAAATTTCCAGACTCATTTGTGTTCCAGGCAACATCTGAAGTAAAGGAGGACCTGTCTTGGTGGAGATCAGAAGACAGGCTATTAGAAGGGAAGTCCCTTCTTCCTCTGAGCCCAAACTTGGTATTCTATTCAGATATGTCCAATCCAGGTTGGGGAGACAGAGTATTGGGGACATTCCATGAGACAATGGCACTTCAATTGAAAGAATAGACGGCTATCCACCGGGTGCTATTGGAAGTTTGCGGACCTGGTCAGCAATAAAGTAGTAATTGTCTGCTCAGACAGCCCTCCCTTACATCAAGAAACAGGGAGGAACGCATTTTTTCTCTCTGGGAAGCAGCAAGAACCCTTCTGCTATAGACAGACAGGAACCACACCAGAATCCTAACAAGTTCATACAAGGGAAATTCAGCGTCCTGGCGGTTTAATTAAGCTGCAAGAAGGAAAATCTTCCCACTGTGTTTTATTTTAGCGGAGCTAGCTCCTTCTGATAGGAACTCTGGACGGCAACTACAGTCAAGTGCAAACCCTGTTCTATCAGAGTCGGAAGTGCTTTATTGCAGGGAGAAGAGTGGAACTGGCTAGATGGTCTGGTGTTTCCTAGAACCAGAAGCCCAGACCAGATTTAACCCAAAATGTTATGGCGAGGACATATGCGTCTCGTCCTCGGATTAGGACAGCTTGCCATTTACCCTAATGGTCTTTTTCTTGTGAGACATTTACATCATGTTAGCAAAGCTAATGACATTAAGTACAACCTCTACCTCATTAGCTCTTAAGAGCTATATATCTCATACGTCCATTTTGCATTCAACCTACTGGTAGTGTGATCATTCATCATTTCTCATGGTGCAAGAGAAATTTTTGGAAAATTGCTAATTTAGGCAGTACCTTGAAAATTTTAATTACTGGCATGGTATTGAGGAAGAAAGCATAGGATTCCTTCCTATTGTCCGAACCTTCACCTGGTAGTGAAGGATCGAAGTTTAGGGAGCCAAGAGGGTACAATGTACTCAGAGCACCCAACACATAGTGGACGGGTTGTGGGTTTTACTCGAGTGTAGGTGACATAATAATCTGGTTGTTTTTTGTTATGGTACTGTGCCCAGGGCAAGGGCAAGGGCAAATTGTAGTCCTAGTGGGCAATTGGAATCATCCTTGCTACAAGGCTCCCCCTTAAGTAGAGGCAACCCTTGGCTTTACTGCCGCACCACTACAGGTTAAGTTGAGCACCAACCAGAGGCAGTCTCTACTGCGAGCTCTCTTAACTAACAAGGAACAACAAACATTGTTTCAATGCTAGTAACCTATCTATTTCTAATTCATTACGTGACTTAACGTTTTAGAGTAGAGTATGTCCATTTATCCCACCTCCTGTCAATGTGGGAGTCAGCTATGTAATTACTGGGTAAGTTGCATAATTAAAAATGATGTTTTTATAATAAAACAAAGTTTTAATTATGCTTACCTAGTAATTACATGATCAGAGCCCCCCCTCCTCCCCACTGATGGACATAAGCATAAACGGAATGAGCTAATTGGCTGTGTTGTTCCTAACCTTCTCGCTAGGGGGGGCGAAACTGTGTCACCTACACACTTATCGGTGTCACTACCGCGAATTTTGAATCTATACTGCTGCGAATAACAGAAAACTAAAGCTATGTAATTACTGGGTAAGTATAATTAAAACTTTGTTTTATTATAAATACATCATATTTACTAGCATATAGAAAAATAGTCCATCAAGCCACTATTTTTCAGTACCTCAGTTCCCTTGAAATGTAGGCTTTTAAATTTTTTAAAGCAAAATTTTATGATGATATTGCCATATATGCAAATTCACTCTATTTACACTCACTTCTTACAGCAGGTGATTTTTTCTTTTTCTCTTCCTGTTTTTCTTTATATCTTGAACTGAAAACCTTTATTGCCTATAAACCCAAGAGGGTTCTAAAGGGAAATCAGCCTGCAGAGAGAGAGAGAAGTTATAAGAAAAGGTGATGAAAAATTATAAGAGAATAAAACAGATACCCCTGAAATTCAGATGTCATCAGAGAGCAGGGAAAAATTTGCTCCTTGCTCAAATTTTTTGGAGATCAGAGGACTCCACAGGTACCCAGGGCAAACTCTTGGGCAAACTCTTAACACATTTTAGTAGTAGCCAAGATAAATCTCCAATTAAATGGGATCATCTTGTTTACAGGTTGGAGATGGAACTCAAATTCGATCCGTACCAGGGTTCCAGCTCATAAGAGGACTGGAGGGGCATCACATGATTGGTGTCGCTTGTGGATGGGCCCATTCTATTGCCCTTAGTAGATCTGGACAAGTTTGGGTATGGGGATCAAATAGCCATGGCCAGTTAGGGCTTCCAAAGGATGAGGTGAGTCATTTTACCAGGTAGATTTTGTTGTTCAAAGTTGAACGACCATATGTGAACAATCTCATCTGCAATTTGATCATTAAGATTTGGGAAAATGTCATTTGAACATATAATATTTTCATAAATACTGCACTCATCCAGTGATTAAGTGGTGGTTAGTTCTGTCTATCCAGCACTAAGTTATTCTTTTTGTACTTTTTAAATCAGTTTAATTAATACCAAGAAGTGCTGTGTAGGAGGGTAGTGCCATGACGTGCACCATGGGTATTACTTGAGGTTCTTTGCAGCATCCCTTTGACCCCAGGCTGCGACCCCTTTCATTCCTTTTTCTGTACCTCCATTCATATTCACTTTCTTCCATCTTCCTTTTCACCCTTTCTTAATAATTGTTTCAGTGCAACTGTGAGTTTTTCCTCCTGTTACACCTTTAAAACTTTTTTACTTACAATTTCTCTTTCAGCACTGAATTGCCTCATAGGTCCCACTGCTTGGCCTTTTGCCTAAATTATAGTCTCATTCCTCTCAGTCATGTATAACTGAATATTTACATTGATTTGTCATGTCATTGAATTCCTAAATTGTCTGGCCCCAACAAAAGTGTTTTTGTCTTGTAGAATGCTGAATTTGTAGAAATATATTTTTGTAGTTATGTATTAGTATTCATATTTATGTTAAGTAATTAGGAAAGAAATATAATTTTTAAAAAATGTTTCCCACAGGTGCCTTTTTCAAGCCTTCCTATTTGCTTGGATTTGACAAATGTGATTAGTATAGCTGCTGGATTGCGCCATACAGCTGTTGCAACAAGAGATGGCAGAGCATATACCTGGGGACAAGGACACAGAGGTCAGTTGGGACATGTCGACAACGACGGCCATGTTGTGAAGCAGCAACCCACTCCAAGAGTGATGGATCACATAGAGGGGAAGGTAATACCATGATTTCATTAGATACCCTTTTGAAAGAATTCTAATTTTTGGTGAAGGAGCTCTTATGAATACCAGGATTTCATGTGCTTAATCACTTTTTTTTTCTCTTGCCAAATAGAAAAGGCATTATGGCTTGTGATGAAAGAGTTCATGTTCAGGTAATTTTGGTAACCTCGTAAGTGGAGGTATCTCTGAAATCACAGTTTTGAATTCCAGATAAGGACTTGTTTTGGGTGCAGGACTACTGGCCATTTATGTAGCTGGTCCTTACACAGTGGTTTGCTCTGCTCTGAGGTTTCAGAATACAGAAAAAAATCTGTAGGTAAAGGTTTCAAGTTAAAGTTTACTCATTTCTGTTTTCTTTTAGGTGTGCAGTGTTGCCTGTGGGCAGAACACTACATATGCCCTGACTTCAGAAGGCCATGTGTTGGCATGGGGAGATAATAAGTGGGGACAGTTGGCACATGATCCTAGGTAATATATTTATAAATGTTGTCAAGTTTTTGTTTAATATTTTTTATTTACAAAGGATAATTTCATTATTGCTGTGTTGTGTGCAGATGAGTTTTTGTGTGTGAGACTTACAATTAAAAGTATTGAAGCACTGCTAAATTTTAAGAGAAGTGATAATTTAGTCTTCACAGTAACAAATCAATATTTATTTTATTGTTACTGAGTATTTTGACCACTGTGTCCCTTACTAGATTTTCACTGGCTTAATTCCTCTGTTACAGACTGCAAATAGAGTAAGATTTATAAATGACATGTTTATGTATGTGGTTATCATGTAAATTTTTCTTTTTCTTTTCAGAAATGTATCTTATTTTACTTGCCCCTTGACAATCCCTCACAATTACTTTGGCGGTGAACGTGTGTTATGGCTACGAGCAGGCTGGACCCATTGTGTCGTTGGTGTTGCATCAGGGGCAGTTTACATATGGGGAAGAGCAGACTATGGGCAGCTGGGACCTTTGGAGGAAGAAGGAGAAGATTCAAGCTCTGACACAGCTGCCAATGAGCTCCTTCACCAGAGGTGTAGGTTAGTATAGTCATATTTTATTTATGTCAACAAGAGCATTTACGCTAAGGTTTATTTATTCAGACATGATTTTAGTGTCTTGAGTTCTTCCCAATGCAGGCTTCTTGAATGATTGCACCTAAGTGAAAATTGTTGTCAGCTATGATACATCTTGTGCCATTTTTCAGTTATTATAACAAACACTGCAGAGGCCAAAGGGAGTCACTAACACTGCTGGAAACCAGTTAGTTATATGGTTTAATTCGAGAACTTTGCTTTGTCATGAAATTTCTGCAAGTCAGTTCATGATTTTTAACTAAATGACTCATTTCAGCTATTTGGAATCAATAAATACTGTACTGGAGCACCTTAACTTAACAGATGCTTGTGGGTCCATAAGTAACAAAATCCTTGTATTATAGCGTGCACTCAAGTACTATAATGTATTCTAAATATCTCATAGCTTATACCATTTCCATGTAGTTCCTCACCTAAACTAACCTGAACTTTACACTTACACTGATAGATAAATCTTAACTGTTTATCACATCTAAAAGGTAGTGTAGCAAAAACTTAATATTATAAATAATCATAATAATGTACATGATAAGTACAGAAGTATGCTTAATTATAAATAATCATAATAATGTACATGATAAGTACAGAAGTATGCTTAGTTAAAGTCTATACACTTTTTGACAAATATAATTATATGATAGTTTGCAGGAAGTAGAAACTTATAGAATCACAACACTCAGTGATTAATGGGACTTAGGGAGGTAATAAGTAATTTGAGTTGTGTGTTTTACAGTGTTTATGCCCTTGTGAGGCTTGTAAGGGCATATCTTCTGATGACCTTTTTGTAAAACCAAAATAAGTAAATTATTTCATAGTACAGCCTTACCTCATTTGTGTTGGCAAGATGAGGGAGAAAATAAGTGCTTATTGTTAGAAAAGACAAAAATATATACTTTATAGTAAGTACTTACTGTTAAGAGTTTCAAAGCAGTGTAAAAGCTTTGCTGATACTTAACCTGTTTTTAGAGTAAAGTGTGTACATATAGTTAACTTATTTTTTTAGCTGTAGGCTTACTTTAATCTTATAGGCTGTATTTTTATCCATATTAGGGTGTTATTAATCTGCTTCTCTGGATTACAGATTCGTACCCAAAAATTTAACCATCAACAAAAAGATCCAAGGCATTGTTTGTGGATCAGAACATAACTTAGCCATAACGAGTAATGCTGATGGAGGCATCTCTCTCTTCACTTGGGGATGGAATGAACACGGCAGTTGTGGTGATGGAACAACTATAAACATTTATCGTCCTGCAAAGGTGGCCATCCCTGGCACTTTGCAAATGGTTGGGGCTGGCTCTGGACACTCATTTGCTGTTGTAAAGCTTTTTTAAAACATTTCTAAATAAGGACAATTATATGTGAAGTGATTTACTTATATAATTTACATGTGATGATGAAAAGTATTTTAAAGCAGAAGCCTTGATCCCCCTTCCCCTCTCGAGTCTAAAGATACTTTTATTTGAACTATAGTGCCATTGTTGCTGTGTGATGCCTTGTGAATGGAAAAATTTGATATTTGTATAGTTTGTGGACAGTTGAAACAATGACTACAGGTACAGCAAGGAGTGTTAGCTCAATGACGTGAGAAATACACTTTGCTAGGTAGTTTTAACTGGGCTAGAATATGAAATTCATTATTTTTTCATGTAGTGATTTAATGCTGTAGAAGTTTTATACTCATTATTTTGTTTTTATATTTGGGGTGCAAGTTAGGTATTGCATTTAATGCACTCCTTGGAATTTTCTGACAAAATTTAGAGGGAACTTCATTGTTCTCTTCATAAGATTTTTAAACATTGTTTAATATGTCGGTACGAACCATAGCTTTATGTGTGTCTTTCTTGTCATTGGGTCTTGGGGTTAAGGCTAGTGACAAGAGTTGATGCAGAAGGGTATGCAAGTGGTTCACATGTGCTGGAAGGCAGCACAGTTGGGAAATCCTTCAATGACTCCCTGGTCTTTGGTTGAGTAAAATTTAGTTGAATATTTGGAGTTTCATTTTGTAGGTTACACATCTGTATCAAAGTAATTTCAAGAAACTGTAATTTGGGAATACTCAGGGTTGGTTGCAGGTTTTATTACTCGCTTTGAATTTAGTGTTCTTAGTCCTCTACAACCCTACACACAAATTACCACTATACATAGTCTTCTTTTTATGTTACCAGTATTTTTTCCACTGAACTAGTCTAAGGCTTTTCTTGGACATTGAACTTGTCTGTCTAAGGAATTAAACCATGACAAATCCTTAGTGTTACAAAGCAAGAGAGTATTTTTACATGTAACAAGAGGGTGTGCTTGAATAGAATTTCTCTCTAATCATTACCATGCACTAATTGTTGTCACAAAGCTCTAACCTGACTTCTGAGTTCTCTTGAAGACTCTGAGCATTTATTTTTGGGATCATTATTGATTTTGTCACTTTTAGTTGTCCTGGCAGCAGTTTCTATTATGTGACTATAGTCATGATAATGGTTACTGGGTGGATGACAAACCATGAACTGTCAGGGCTCAAGTTTTTTGCAAAGCTAACAAAACAAAAGTAGTCTTTATGTTGATTACATTTTGACACTGAAAGGTTCATGACAACAGTAGTTGTGTACATTATCATTTCATTGTCAGAAAAAGTGATGCCCTGTCAAGATATAATTATGGCAGGATGACCACAGTCAGGTGAACTTTGGATGGATAATATTCTACAAGTGCGAGATGCATGATTGTATGTTGGGACTTTTTTTTTTTTTTTTTTTTTTTTTTTTTTTTTTTTTTTTTGGGACTGGGGGGGGGGGGGGGGGGTCAACATGCTACCAAAGTTGAAAGGTACAAGGTAACTATAGTACTCACTTATTAGCTTTTTAATCTTTACTGTGACCTGTTGCCATTCACCAAAGACTTGTAGGTCTGTTGCAAATTTCTTTAATGGTCTTAGGGATGTAGGTAACAAAGGTGCATGGTGATCCCTTATCTGAGTAATTGACTAAACAGTGTTTAAAAAATCCCTTGATCAAGAGATCAGTGACACAGAACAAACTACATTTCTTTCCTTGGTGGTCATTTGTCCAGGTATTCATAAACTATATTTCACTCGGCTTTCATGATTTGCACTCTGCCATTGACTAGTGGATTTAGGATGACCAGTCGTTTTTCACATAAGGCTCATTTCAAGGTTTGTTGTAAGGTACAATACTGGTTTTTTTCCAAGGCATGGGGCATTAACATTGTTCAACTCTTTAAAACTGGCTCAGAATTAGCATATGTGTTTAAGCTCCACTGGTACGCATCATCAAAATTGACTAAAAATTTAACTGGATCTCATAAATGGTGAATGCAACATCAAAAGAAGTGGCCCCTTTGTTTACAGGGCAGTAATTAAAAACAAAACGGCCAAAAAGGATATAGTCAATAATGGTCAAAAGGACAATGAACAAGAATTCTTGAGATGGCCTACCAAGTACAAGGTTGACATATAATGGTAATTTCAAGATGACTTGCAAGGACAAATGAAAAAAAGATTGTCGATGACCAATTAACAGTACTGTAGAGGAAAAGGATTACTTCAACAACTTGTCAAAAGATTATGAATTACAGCAGTTTGCATATCGATGAATTAATGGCGCTGTAAACTATTGTGAAATGGCTTAAAAAACTGTTTGTGCTGGAGAACTGTGGACTGAAGAACAGTTTACACATTTATGTAATCCTTGGAAGCCAACACCAACGTACAAAAACACTTATTTGCCTAAACTGTCATTAGTTCTGGACTTTGAGGAGAAGCTTCAGGGTATATGGAGACATTACTAATAGTGCACAGTTTAAGACCAGAGACAATTATTGCAAAGTAGTTTAAGACCATTTATTTCGGATGATTAATTCTTATAGGACTGGCCTGAAAGGTTTTGCTTCTAAAGATATTAAAATTTTATCTAAAAACTTGGTTATTCAAACATTTAATAACTGAAATTTGAAAATAATTTGTCTCTCAGTATTTCCTTAATTCCAAAACCTGACATTTGCTATTGGTTAAGGCTTGGTTTATGCTTACTAGGTGAGCATATAGTATGGTTTCCCTACTAACCATGGTTGTATAACACTTGAATGTTACAGTAGTTGAAAAAATGTACTGGAATATCCAAGAGACTCATGATTTAGACAAGCAAACAGCAGAACAACTTCAAATTTTTTTCACATTACAGATATAGTTACACAGGCACCAGTGTCATTGATGGACATTATTTCCTAATAGTGTACTTAGGGCTTTGCACAAGCCCTTGGAGGTATGCACTTGGTGCTGGAGATGTTTTATATTTAACATTCCATGCACAATTTAATTAAGACAATTGTGTGATCAAATGTACTGTGATTGTTATACATTATATGATTACAAGACTAATCAAGTAGAGCCAATCCTGTATGTATGAGTGTCTTTCACATGTCACTGTGAGTCAACATGACTCACTGAAGGGTCAAGTAGGAAAACTTTGAACCTCCATTCCCCATGTCTTTGCAGTGCAGCTTGACACAGAAAAACTGTGATTGTGTTCTGGATAAGAATGTGTCAGTTTCACACACATTCACAGTGCATGTATGTATAGTCCTATACAATTCATAATTTTATACTTCAGAGTGCCCTCCTCATCTCTGTGAAAGTTGATATTGCTTGTTGGAATTGTTTGGTATTATGTAAAATTCACATAGTAGTACATTCACTTTACAACTGCAGTAAGCTACACTACTAGGGAACTACCATGTTACCTTTTAATTCCAAATATAGATTAATAAGTTTTGTAAATGAGCATCAACAAGAAAGGCATACATAAACCTATGGTTTTCATACTTTGAAATACTAAAGTTGTTTGAAGATTTTCATGTACATTTCATAAGATTATGACTAAAAAATTGACTTAGGATTCCCTTCACTACAGCAGCTATTTTATTTTAATATAAAATATTTTCCTTTAAAGTTCAGTATTGCCAAATACTATAGCTAGTTAATAGATATATTTTGTTAATTCTTGCCCCATTTTTCTGGTTTCTCGTCATACCAGCCTTTTTTTCATCTGCCATGCATTGCTAGTTATGTTATCAGGCCCATAAACATTAAGATATTTTAACTTAGCTCTTAAATTATCAACTGTAGATAAATCAGTTCAGATCCTAAGTGATTGTAGATACAGTACAGAGATTCTTATAATTTTATATTTTAATTCCTCTAGATGCCATTGCTGTGGCCCATTTTGGTATAATGATGTACGTACTATAGTTTTAGGGATTTTGTAAAATTTGTCCAAGGATTGTAATTTCAAGGACCATGACAAACTTAGTTTGAAAATCCATTATTCCAAAATAGACTCATTTTTCTGATTGTCCAACAATACCAGTTCTCTGTTACAGTGTTTCTGCTTCCCTGTCCTGTACAGGACTCTGTTGTATTTGGCCTAGAACTTGTACTGTTGAACTTAATGGTAATCATGTTTCTTCTCATATACTCTTACGCTTCTAATTCCTTTAGGATTCTAGTTTTTGTGAAAATGATACATAATGAAACTATGGTAATTGAAAAAATGAAAGCACTGTAATACAATCTATGTCACGTTTCTTTCGTGCATTTCCCCTGTCACAGTATTATTTCTGGATTGTTAGCTATTAAGTTCAAAAGAAAAGTATAATATATCGAGATACGGAAGTGAACAGTTTGTGATATACCAAAGAAAATGTTTCAAAGGTATGAAATACATTTTTCTTCTGTATCGTCAGAAGTGGCTATCCTCATATGAAGATTCTCTTTACAGTAAGGAGGGATATGTTGCAATGTAAATGTTTTTCTAATCCAAGCTCCTGCACAATGGTATTTTTGAATAGCAGTCATCAAACTTGAAGGGTATATAGTGTTTATAGCGTTCATGTCAACAGAGCTCTTGCACAAGGGTCTTTAAAATAACCGATTTGAAAACTACATTCATTTTTAGTGTGAGATAGAAAGCAAATGCATATAATTACCCTGGCTAAGATGAATAACTTTTATTTTCTCTCATGATTACATCATGTTTAAACTATACTGTAGATTAACAGTTTTCCTTTGAAGTGTTAATTTCAGCACTTTGGATCCAATAGAGTTGCTTTATAAATCACTTTGTTCTGTGATTAGCCAACTTCTTTTATCACTGCAGTTGTATATTCAGGTCAGGGATTTGGTGCTGGAGGTTTTTTCTGTAGGAAATATGCTTGTCTGTGGTATGTCTGTTTTATTTTATCCTGGAAAGCCAGAGCATTTATAATTTTTTTCTTTCAAATAAGTATGCTTGATACATCTTGAAAGGTAATTTTAAAATAAAATCATCTTTAAGAATGCCCATATATGATTGCTCATAAATGATAATCAGAAATCTTTCTTTTAAAATACTAAAATATTGTATATGATAGTATATTTTTAACAAAGAAAATCATGCCTAAGATGTTCACCTTGTTAAAATAAATTTTATTAAGTTCAGTGTAGTCTTTAATCACTCATTTTTTTCATGGAAATGTTTGGTTTGCTACTTTTGATGCATTGATGTGATAATTTGAGTAAGCAGTTCTGCAACAGTTTAATGGCACACTGACGAGTGTAACTTTGGCCTTCAAACTCCAGGGAAGTGTTACTTGACTACTTGGCTATGTTAGACATTGAACATGTTTCTGTTAACTGTTCCTTACAATAGAGTTGAACAATCTTAAGTGATGGCAAAGGAAATGTCTTAGCTTTTATGTTTTAGTTAACAAGTGTTAACAAAATATTTTTAATAGTAAGAATTATTTTTTATAGCTCACATGAATGAGATCACCCAAAGAGCTCATGTAAACTTGTAAACAAATCAGCAGCTATTAGCCATATAGATTCACAGTACAGTGGTACCTCGAGATACGAAAGGCTCAACTTATGAAAAACTTGAGATACGAAAGCCAATGCGAAAAATTTAACGGCTCTACATACAAAAAGTTTTCAAGATACGAAAGGTTTGAAAGTCCGAGATTCGCCCGGATAACAATTTTGAAACTCGCGCCGCACGCCGCCATCTTAGTACTAGTAGACTCGCCACCATCCTCCTGCTCGTACTAGTAGACTCACCACCATCCTCCTGCTCTCCCATTGGTTCCTGATGCTAGTCACCACCATGAGATCCTTCTCTCCTATTGGACAGCATCCCTCCCATCATGCATCTTATACGTACGTGGTGGCGTACCTATCTCGGCCTCTTCGTACCAACATCTTTATCGTACGCACACGGCATTCGTTCGGTCCAACGATTTCGTTTAGTAACGTAAATTCGTTAGTGATTTCGTTGCAGTACTATTATCGTGTTGTGCGAAAACTTTATTGTGTAACTTATACGTAAATTACGTACAAGATAACGTAGTCATGGGTCCCAAGAAAGTTGAAATTCACGGAAAGAAGCGCATGCTCTCTTTGGAGACAAAGATGGAGATCATCAAGAAGTACGAAGCAGGTATGCGATTGAGTGTGATCGCAAAGGAATACGGCCGTAATCCGTCGACAATAGGCACCATCCTTAAACAGAAGGATGCCATCAAAGCAGCTACACAGTCGAAGGGCATCACTATTTTGTCCAGCAAGAGGACCCACATGCACGACGAGATGGAATGGCTGCTCCTCGTCTGGATAAAAGACAAAGAAATCGTGGCGATATGGTAACGGAGACAGCAATCGCCCACAAGGCCAGCGCTATTTTCGGCGATTTGATTGCGCAGGCGGAAGACGACGGAGGGGAAGGGACTTCAACGCCAATCCCAAAGTTCAAGGCTTCGCATGGCTGGTTCGAGAAATTCCGTAAACGGACTGGCATCCATTCGGTGGTGCGTCATGGGGAGGCTGGCAGCTCGGACACGAAAGTGGCCGAAGCATTTAAGAAAACTTTCGACGAGATGATGACCAAGGAAGGCTACAGTTCTCAGCAGGTTTTCAACTGTGATGAGACTGGCCTTTTTTGGAAAAAAATGCCTCGTCGGACGTACATCACGGAGGAAGAGAAGAAGCTACCCGGGCATAAGCCTATGAAAGACAGGCTTACGCTCGCACTTTGTTCCAACGCCAGTGGGGATTGCACGGTGAAGCCCCTACTGGTGTATCATTCCGAGACTCCTCGAGCCTTCAAGGCCCACAAATTGCTGAAGGAGAAGCTTCCAGTGATGTGTAGGGCTAATGCAAAAGCCTGGGTAACGAAGCTTTTGTTCAACGAGTGGGTAAATCTGTGTTTCGGCCCGACAGTGAAGAAATTTTTGGAAGAGAAGCGCCTCCCCCTGAAATGTCTGCTGGTGTTGGACAATGCCCCTCCCCACCCTCCTGGCCTCGAGGAAGATATCCTAGCGGAGTATTCCTTCATTAAGATTCTTTTTCTTCCGCCCAACACCACCCCTCTCCTCCAACCCATGGACCAGCAAGTGATAGCGAACTTTGAGAAGCTGTACACGAAACATCTTTTCAAGAGATGTTTCGACATCACCGATACCACAAACCTCACCTTGCGTCAATTTTGGAAGGAGCATTTCGACATCGTCATTTGTATCCGACTCATCGACCAAGCTTGGCAGGAGGTTTCGAGGCGAACCTTGAATTCCTCGTGGAGGAAACTCTGGCCTGATGCCGTATCCGCCCGAGACTTCAAGGGATTCGACGTGGGCGAAGCTGGTGCTGCAGAGTCCGAAACAGTTGGCGATCCCGAAACAGTTTCCCAACCAGATCTTGACGAGATCGTTGCACTCGGCAAGTCCATGGGGCTGGTCGTCGACGAGGACCACATCAACGACCTTCTCGAGGAGCACCAAGAGGAGCTTACGACGGATGACCTGAAGGAGTTGGAGGCCATGCAACATAATGTCGTTCAAGAGGAGTTCTCTAGCAGTGGCGAGGAAGAGGAGGACCCTATGACAACGGCAGAAATTAAGGATGTTCTAGCCGCTTTTCATAAAGTGCAATCGTTTATCGAAAAAAAGACATCCCGAAAAGGCTCACACAGGTCGTATGCTTGCGCAGTTCGATGACGTTTGCCTGAGTCTTTTCAGGAACATTGTGAAAAGTAGGCAGAAGCAATCTTCCTTGGATCGGTATTTTTTAAAGAGGCCTTCAGCATTAGCAGGAGTAAGCAAAAAGGAAGAACCAAGTGATAAACAGAACATTGAAAGTGGTGATGAAGTTGAAATTCTGTAAAAAAAAAAAAAATAAATAAAAAGCCTACATAAAAGTAAAAAAAAAGTTAAAAATCAAAAAAAGAAAAAAAAAATTTAATTTTTAGTTTTTTGTAAAGTTAAGTGTTACAGTTTTGTTAATGTGTTTCATAATTTTAGTTTATAGTTTAACTTAAAATTTTTATGTGTTTTCGTAAAGTTAAGTGTACGTACGTATGTAGGTTATCTGCCGTTTGTCCTCCTCCTCCTCTGCCGCCACTTTCGGAGATAGCCTCACTCGAAAGGTAAGCTTCCACATTTTACGTAAAGTATATTTCTTTTTGCCATGTACACTAATATGAAATTTTCATTATTAAAATGAAGTTTTATTGTATACTTACCGAACAATTATAGAGCCGTGATTTCCACGAGCGGCAGGATACTAAATTCAAATTTAGCACGTCGGCGTCGCCAACACTGGTGGTGATGACGTCATCTCCCTCCACTCGCGGGAGAACCAGGTACAACTGCCCAGGTGAATCCAATTCTTTCTGCCCGTCCGTCCACCTAAGGGGAGGAGGGTGGGTATAATCATAATTGTTCGGTAAGTATACAATAAAACTTCATTTTAATAATGAAAATTTCATTTTTATTGTAGTGTCTTACCGAACAATTATAGAGCTGATTACACATTTATGGGAAGGTGGGATTCAGTGGACCACTAGTATTTTCAAATGGTTACATTTATTGCAATACCAGTAAACATCAAGGTGTCTGTTGTACCTTACCTTGTAAGAGAGCTACAGCAGACTGTTACTGCCTCTGGTCGGTGCTCTTCTTACTATTGTAGAGGAATTGGAATTTGACCAAAGTTAGCCTCTACAGGAGTGGAATCCTTCCGTAGTTCAAGCGAGTCAAGGCTGACTGACGGAGGATAGTAACAACAAAGATTGCCCTTGCCCTGGGCTAAGACCAGAAATTCAATCATACAAAACATTTGTCACCAACACCAGATTTAAAAACATATATACCCAACCATTGTAAAATCTGACCTAACAGACTGGTGAGTATCCCAGGTACTCAGTACCCCAGCTTCTCTTGAACTCGACAACCTATTCAAGGTGAAAAGTTAGCATAGAGGTGACGACCCCTGTGCCGTTTCTCCCAACACCATGCCAGAAACCGCCACCGGACCTAACGTTTTACAATTCTCGAAAACCGTTTCTATCTCTTTGAGATAATGACTCGCAAAAACCGAATTCGATCTTCAGAACGTGCTCTGAAGAATCGAAGCTAAAGATAAATTCTTTCTGAATGCTAAAGAAGTTGCCACTGCTCTAACCTCGTGAGCTTTAACTCTCAGAACGGAAAGATTGTCGTTCTCGGACTGCGAGTGAGCTTCCCTGATAAGCTCTCTAATAAAGAACGATATAGCATTCTTAGAAAGAGGAAGAGAGGGATTTTTGAACCGAGGTCCAGAGCTTAGAAGATTGTCCTCTAATACCCTTAGTGGCAAACAGATACTGCTTAATAGCCCTGACTGGACATAAGAGCCTTTCTTCCTCCTCATGTCCAACCAAATCAGATAAGTTCCTTACCACAAAACTCCTCGGCCAAGGATTAGAAGGATTCTCATTTTGGCTAGAAAGGTCAAAGATACCGAAAATACAGCATTGCCTTGAGAGAAACCGACTCTTTTGTCTATAGCGTGCAATTCGCTGACACGCTTAGCAGAAGCTAGTGCAATAAGAAAAGTGCCTTCTTAGTCAAGTTCCTGAGTGATGCCGACTTCAAAGGCTCAAAACGGTGGCCCCATGAGGAACTTAAGCACCACATCTAAGTTCCAAGCCACTGTATCTTGCGGGAGCTTAGTGGTTTCGAAAGACCTAATGAGGTCCGACAGATCTGAATTGGAGGAAATATCCAAACCTCGATGTCGAAAAACCGAAGAGAGCATGGCTCTATATCCTCTGATCGTCGAAGGAGCCAGTTTCTTAGAGTTCCTAAGAAATAGAAGAAAATCTGCTATTTCTGTTAAAGAGGTCGCAGAAGTAGAGACTTTAGCACTTCTACACCACTCTCTGAAGATTCTCCACTTCCCTTGATAGAGTTTGTTAGAAGACTCTCTCCTACAACGAGCGATAGCTTCTGCAGCTCTTCTTGAAAATCCTTTCGCTCTGACAAGATTCCGGACAGTCTGAACCCTGTCAGAGCTAGAGTGGACAAGTTTTGGTGGAACCTCTTGAAGTGAGGTTGTTTGAGAAGCCACTTCTCTGGAGGAAGAAGTCTGGGGAAGTCTACTAACAACTGGAGAAGGTCCGGGAACCACTCTTTCCTGGGCCAAAAGGGAGCGATTAACGTTAGTGTTACATTGCTGTGCGAAATTGAACTTGTTCAGCACCCTCCCTCTTATTAGACCGAACGGAGGGAATGCATAAGCTTCCAGACCCGACCAATCCAACAGCATTGCGTCCACCGACCAAGCTAGAGGATCTGGGACTGGAGAACAAAAGAGAGGAAGACTGTTGTTCCTTGATGTCGCGAACAGTCTATTTGACGGTCGTCCCCAAAGGCTCCCAAAGTTTCTGACAAAGCTTGTTGTCCAAAGTCCACTCCAGAGGTAACACTTGCTGTTGACGACTTAACTCGTCCGCCAGGACGTTCATCTTTCCCGGAACAAATCTCGGGACTAGCTGAACCTTCGCTTCGTTGACCACAGGAGGAGATCCTTGGCTACTTAGTACAGAGAGAAAGACTGAGTCCCCCCCTGTTTCCGCACGTACGAGAGAGCCGTGGAGTTGTCGGAATGCACTGCCACTACTCGACCTTCTACTAAGCTCCGAAACTGTCTGAGCCCCAAGAAAATTGCTAACAGTTCCTTTACATTTATGTGGAACTTCTTCTCCTTCTCCGACCAAGCTCCTGAAGTCCGTTGATTTCCCAGTAGGGCTCCCCAACCTGTGTCCGATGCGTCGGAAAAGAACTGTAGGTTCGGGAGGATGGGTCGTAAATCTAACCCTTCTTCCAACCTTGCTCGAGAGAGCCACCACCTTAGGTCCTCTTTTATTTGATCTGTGACAGGAAAGGTAATCGAGTCTGGTTGTGTCTTCCTGCACCAAGAGGCTCTCAGGAAAAACTGCAGAGGTCTCATGTGCAGTCTTCCCAACGTCACAAATTTCTCCACTGACGTCAATTTGCCCAGGAGCCTCATCCACTGATTGGCAGAACTTACCTTTTTGTCCAAGAACTCCTGAAACTGTCTCCAGACAGCCTTGAACCCTCTTCGGGGACAGAAAAGCGAAAAAAACTTGAGCATTCAGAATCATCCCCAAATAAAGGATGCTCTGAGATGGAACCAACTGGGACTTCTGTTTGTTGACCAGAATTCCTAACTTTCTGGCAAGATCCAGAGTTGTTCCAAGGTCCTTCATGCACCGACTCTCTGATTCCGACCGGAGAAGCCAATCGTCCAGATAGAGGGAGATTCTTACTCCTAATATGTGCAGCCAGCTTCCTATCGGGGATAGAACCTTGGTGAAAACTTGAGGAGCGGTCGCTAGTCCGAAGCAAAGCGCTCGAAACTGAAACACCTTGCCTTCGAACATGAACCTCAGGTACTTCCGAGATTCGCGATGTATCGGAATGTGAAAATAAGCGTCTTGCATGTCCAGAGAGACCATCCAATCCCCCTTGATCGTCTGAATGGATCCAGAACCGACCCCGAGTGGTCTCCATATGAAATTTTGTTTTCTGGACATGCAAGTTCAGGGCGCTCACATCCAAAACGGCCTCCAGCCCCCTGATGACTTGGGAACTACAAAAAGGCGATTGTAAAAGCCTGGAGGAAAAGGAAAATCCCCTTCTATCTGTTCTATCGCTTCTTTGAGAACAAGCGCTTCCACTTCTGCGGCTAGCGCCAGAAATTTGTCTGAGCCCGGAGAGTATGTCTGGAATGGAATTGGCACAGGTGAGAGCGAGGGAGGTGAAACGAGAGGAATACGATAGCCGAACTTGAGTACTTGCACTACCCAGGCTTCTGCTCCTCTGTTTTCCCATTCCTCCCAAAACAGAGCCAGCCTGGCTCCCACTGGTGCATGAAGAACCGAGCTTTCATTTGGAAGGTTTGTTAACCTTGGCCGAGGCCTTAGATTGAGGTCGCAAATTCGACTTCGGCCGAAAGAAGCGCTTGGGTTTTCTCCCTCGAAAAGGCACTTGGGCCAGCGGAGAAACCGAAGGAACAGTCTCCACAGGAGCTTTAGGTCTCTTAAGTAGACTGTGCCAGTAAATCCGAAGTAGATTTCTTATCTAGCGCAGACGAAATTGACAACACTACATCGTCTGGAAAGAGGTTATCTTTCACAAAAGGAGCAAACAAGAGAGCAGACTTCTGTTGGGAAGTAACCCTTTTAGAAGCAAAGGAGCACCAAAGTTGCCTTTTCTTAAGGGTACCAAAGGCGATGAGCGAAGCTAACTCATCACATCCATCCTAATGGATTTGTCCGCACAGGACAGAACACCAATCCAATCCTCCGCTAACTCCTGAGAAAGAGAAGGACAGTCTTCGATCTTGGCCGCTAAAGCGCCAATAGTCCAATCAAGGAAGCTAAAGACTTCCAAAAGTTTAAATTGATTCTTTACAACGTGGTCCAACTCAGGCACTGTAAAGAAAACTTTCGCTGCGGCGAAAGCCGATCTTCTAGAGGAGTCGATTAAACTGGAGAAGTCTCCCTGGGAGGAGGCAGAAACTCCCAGAGAAGGAGCTTCCCCAGTTACATAAAACCTATACCTCTTACGAAGCAACTTAGAGGGAGGGTAAGCAAAAAGAGCCTTCCCTAAGTCTCTTTTCATAGACATCCATTTCTCAGTCTCTTTCAACGAATGTCTAACCGCTTTAGATAGAACAAGTTTTGGGAGGAGAGGGTCTGAAGTTTTCCTCCTCATCAAAAAAGTCGAAGTTGGGGAGCGCGGAGCCGCTTTCTCAAAATAATCTGGATAAGATACCAGAAGAAATCTAAGGAGACGTGAATAACACGAGAGGTGATGTGAATCCTCCTCCTCTACTTCTTCTTCATTCTCCGATACCGCCGAAGAAGTAGACGGAACTACAACCGGATCTGAAGGTTTCGAACCACCCTTGGACTCATTCATCCAGTTGGTTAAAACATCTCTAACTGCTTGTGCAAAGGCGCCAGAGACTAATCAAAACAGTTAACGTAGGCTTGGAAGAGCCTAAATGTTCAGCAGGAGGCGGAAAAACTACTTGCGCCTCGCTCGGAGCCGCCGAAATTAGAGGCAAAACAGGCGCATCAGGCGTAACAGACGAAAAAGCGCCTAAAGAAACACCCTTAGAACTGCTAGCTACAGCGCTAAAACCACAATCTCTACTAGTAGATGGAGCCGAAAAAGGCACAGATTGAGGCGGACGAACGAGCCGCTAACGGCCGCGGCGCAACCCTACTCTCAGGTCTCCCTTATACCGCTTGACTGGAGGAGGCGAAGAATCGGCGCCTGAACGCCTCTTTAAGGGACGCGAAATGGGCGAATCTCGCCAAGAGCGCCGCGCGACCGGAGACGAATCGCTTGAATCATTCGAAAGGCGTCTGACCGCAACACCTTTCCAACGCTTAACCGAGCCCTGTTGAGGCGCAACAGGCTCAACAAGAGAGGCGCCTGTCTGTGGGCAAATCCCGATCGACTCCCTTGGACTTCAGGTATGTCTTCTCCCCGGTGCGGGGGAGCTGGACAGTGACCTTTGTCTAGGAGACGTGTCAGGACAGACAGACGCACCCTCAACTACACTCTTACCTGAAGCCGCTTTCTCCAAAAACGTCTTAACTGAATTACCAAGTTGCAAAACCGTATTCGCTAGTACCGAAAATTTCTGATCTAACCTCGATTCCAGACTGGCAATGGTGTCGGAAGAAACTACACGGGAAGCCGGAGAAGTGGGATTAGTAGGAGGAATAGGAGGTGTAGTTAAAGGAGACATAACAATTTGAGGAGAAACAGAAGGAACAGATGCATCGCAAGACGAAGCAGAGCTAAGTCTACTTTCCCTAAGCGCTGCTTTTCTAATTCTGTCTTTAGCTAATTTCTCCGAGTATGAACTAAAAAACTTCCATTGAGAATCAGTCCAATCACTACACTCGTTACATGTTCGATCTGCTGAACAAACCTGTCCCCTACACTTAACACATTTAGTGTGAGAATCATACTCTAACTTGGATAATCTAGTTTTACATCCTGAGATGCAAAACCTAACTCCCGACGGACTAGAATCCGACATGGCAACGCCTAAATAAAAAGCAAAATCACAACAACGCCAAAAAAGAGTACTTCACCAATTCCGAAGATCAAATCCACAAGAAAAAAAAGCGAAGCAAAGTCATCCAACCGCACCGACCACCGATGTTCACCGGACGCCGGCAGGAAAAGAATTGAATTCACCTGGGCAGTTGTACCTGGTTCTCCCGCGAGTGGAGGGAGATGACGTCATCACCACCAGTGTTGGCGACGCCGACGTGCTAAATTTGAATTTAGTATCCTGCCGCTCGTGGAAATCACGGCTCTATAATTGTTCGGTAAGACACTACAATAAAAATACACTTTATTTACAGGTTATTTTGCATTTTTTTATTAATTTAGGTATTGAATGGTCCAAATTGTTGTACAGTAAGTCCTCGGGTTACGCCGGTCTCGACTTACGATGTTTCGTGGTTATGAACGCGCCCCCATAAAAATATAAAAAATAATATTTTGCGTCGTTCCGTCTTACGCGGTTTAGCGTCGTAAGCAACGTAAACAAACGCGAACTAGTTCCGGGCGCACGGCGGAAGAATACGCTTTGTGGGGGAGAGGACGGCGTCGCTTCGCTACGCTCATTCCTCGCCCATACGCCATTTTGGTTGTTTACACTGCCTCTCTCTCCCTCGTGTTGTATCGTTTTTGTAACTTTTTGCTCTTTGTTATGGCTCCCAAGCGCAAGGCGGACTCTTCTGATGGTAGTGCATCGAAGAAAAGAAAGGCCATCACCATGGAAATTAAAGTGGACATTATAAAGCGATCTGAGAAGGGAGAAACGCCAACAAACATTGGCCGCTCGCTTGGCCTTAGCCGTTCGACCGTTGCTACCATTATCAAAGATAAAGAGCGCATCGTTGAACATGTGAAAGGATCTGCTCCTATGAAAGCGACAGTGATAACTAAGCAGCGTAGTGGTCTAATAATTGAAATGGAAAGGTTATTGGTGCTTTGGTTGGAAGACCAAAATCAACGGCGTATCCCAGTCAGCCTTATGGTGATTCAGGAGAAGGCGAAAAGATTGTTTGAAGCGTTGAAAAAAGAAAAGGGGGAGGGAAGTGAAAGTGAAGAGTTTGTGGCTAGTAGGGGTTGGTTTATGCGATTTAAGGCTCGGGGCCAATTACCATAACCTTAAAGTGCAAGGTGAAGCTGCTAGTGGGGATGAGAAAGCAGCGAGTGAATTTCCTAAAGCGTTGTCTGAGATAATTAAGGAGGGGGGTTATTCTGCTCAGCAAGTGTTTAACGTAGACGAGACAGGTTTGTTTTGGAAACGTATGCCTAACCGCACTTACATCGCCAAGGAGGAGAAGTCAGCACCCGGTCATAAAGCCAGCAAGGAGAAGGCTAACTTTACTTCTTGGGGGTAATGCTGCTGGCGACTTCAAACTGAAGCCCTTGTTGGTGTATCAGGCTGAAAATCCAAGGGCACTCAAGGGCATTTGGAAGGGTCAACTACCAGTAATTTGGAAGTCCAACAAGAAGGCATGGGTGACACTTGCAGTGTTTGAGGACTGGTTCGTAAACCATTTTGTTCCAAGTGTGGAGCGGTATTGCGCCTCCAAGGGTATCCCCTTTAAGGTGTTGCTAGTGCTGGACAATGCCCCTGGACACCCTGCCCAGCTGGGAGACTTCAACCCTAATGTCAAGGTGGTTTACCTTCCACCTAATACCACGGCCCTTTTACAGCCTATGGACCAAGGAGTGATTGCTTCGTTCAAGGCCTACTACCTACGAAGGACAATTGCTATGGCTTTACAGGCAACTGAAACCAAGAAGGACTTGACTCTGAAGGACTTTTGGAAATCCTACAACATCCTTGATGCTGTAAAGAACATTGCTAATTCCTGGGAGGAGGTTAAGCAAACAAACATGAATGGTGTCTGGAAGAAAATTTGTCCTCAATTTGTGAATGATTTCCATGGGTTTGAGGACACAGTTCAGCTAGTTGTCAAGAACGTTGTTGCCCTGAGTAAGGAAATCAATTTGGAGATGGAGGTTGATGATGTTACAGAGCTGCTGGAGTCTCATGGCGAGGAGTTATCTGCTGAGGACCTGATACAACTGGAGAAGCAGATGATAGAGGAAGAAGAAGAAGCACCCACCCCAGAGCCTAAGGCTTTCACAAGGCAGGACTTGACAAGAGGTTTTTGCGGAGTTGCAGCAAGCGTTGTCAACTTTTGAGGCTCAGGATCCCAACTTGGACAGGTTCACTAGGGTTTCCAGAGGCGTCATGGATTTGATGCAGTGTTACAAGGAGATCTTGGATGAAAAGAGGTCGCTCTTTGTTCAGACTAACCTGGAGCAGTATTTTAAGAAGGTAGAGAGGCCTGCAGGAGATCCTGTACCCTCTACCTCAGCTGCCTCTGCTAATCCAGACTCGCCTGCCCCACAATCTCCAGCACCTTCTGAATGTTCTGCTAACCCAGACTCACCTGCCCCAGTATCTCCAGCACCTTCTGTAGGTTCTGCCTCACCTAAAGACTCACCTGCCCCAACATCTCCAGTAGTATGTTTCTGCCTCAAATCAAGAATCACCTGCCTCAGCATCTCCAGTAGTATGTTCTGCCTCACCTCAAGAATCACCTGCCTCAGCATCTCCAGTAGTATGTTCTGCCTCACCTCAAGAATCACCTGCCTCAGCATCTCCAGCAACTTCTGGAGGTTCTTTTTCTCTTCACTAACCTCCCCCAGTCTCTCCAGCACCGCAGCTTCCTCTCCAGTGTGCAAGCCAATCAAATTAATAAAGGTAAGGAATTGTTCTCTCGTTGTTATTGATAGGTATTTACATTAAATCATGTGGTATTTTTCAATGTTCCGACTTACGCTGAAAATCGTGTTACGACGCATCTTAAGAACGGATCAACGTCGTAACTCGAGGACCCCCTGTATTTCATTGTTTATAGGTCAATTTAGCTTTATTATGAAATTTACTGGGGTATTTTTGGAGGGCTTGGAACGGATTAGCCATTTTACATGTAAAATGTGGTCCAAGATACGAAAACCTCATGATACGAAAGGCGCCTCGGAACGGATTAATTTCGTATCTTGAGGTACTACTGTATAGTTTATCAATTACTTCACATGGCACATAAGCTGGCTTCAACGCCAAAAATCACCTTATGTGAGAAACAGATTCATGCCATGATGGTAGAATTGTGAAAAATGGTTTACATACCATACTTATTGATAGAAAGACACCTACGCTTCTCAGCAGGGAATATTCAGACAAATATCCTTGTGAATCTGAGCATTGTTTATTCAAAATTTTAGCTATGCTACATTTCATTAATATAAAAAACATGAACAACCAACTTTCCGAGGTAAATTTTGATGCAACTGACTATAGTGTCACCTACACTGCTGCCTAGTAAGTCTCCCTACACAGCTCACATATAATCATTACTTTGACAAAGCAAAATAATGTGGTATGATAGTGCACTTATTATCATCACTTCACTTTATCACATTAATTTTGATATGTAAAGCATATAATTTCAAGGGAAGTGACAGTATAGTATTTCACCCCGACAAAAAATTTTCCTCCAGTACGTATTTTGCAATAGGTATACGTACTATGAGGTGATCAACTCGAGTGTGGTTTTAAGTGTCACACAGTAAATTAGAAAACTATTAAAATAACGAAGTTACAGGTGTTTTTCTGAACCCCTCATCCCACTGCACAATCATTGGGGCTACTATGTCAAATTAGCTTTGATGCTTAACATCACTTATGATAATAGTGGGAATATAAATTAATATAATTCTCCACAGAACAGCTAGCATTCTTTCATCTCAACAGTTGTGGGGCTGTAAATCCAAGAAAATAACTTGGAATGTGTTACAGACTTGATAAAATGGCAAAGATACCAGTCTGGACTGTACTACCCCTGTGGCCCTGTCTCTGCTTGTACAGTATATCCTGGAAAAGGCAGAATTATTAACATCTAGATCAGATAAATCTCTAATCCTCAGTTGCTCTGCCAAGGTTCTTCCCCCAAAAGCAAAGTTCTGAAAGTTGTTGTGGTCAAGAAGAATTTGGACCTAAATCTACCTGTAGTCCATATTTATGTGCTAATCTCGTCCTGAAAGGGGACATATGGGTCTGTAAATTTAATGAATGGAAGGTATATTTATTTTCAAGTGAGTGAATTGTTATCAAACCCAACAAAAGGCTCTGGTTTTTATAGCTACAAACAATGAAAATTACTTTAAAAAATGTGTGACCTGTCCCAAAAATGAATCACCTTATTTATAGACTCACCACTTATGTGGGAAGGTAGTCATTTAAAGACTGGTGACCTTAAAGGTCATATTTCCAGCCACAATTAGTGAGCAGGAAAGCAATAACTCCTGTAACATCCTATACCATCTGGCATATAAGAATGCAGGATCCACAGGGCCCTTGGACCTGAGTGAGAAGTGTCTGGATTCTCTCTCTTTCAGGAAAAATTTGAAGAACCAAGCATTGCAACACAAAGGGAAACAAGTCAGAAGGCAGCTAAGACAACAATTATGTATATCTTACTTTTGGATACAATTTCAGTCTCTTTGATATTATAATCTTCAACCTGCCCAGTGTCTGGTGTGGATTTTTGCAGTTGCACCCTGAACTACATGTCATCGTTCCTAAATATGGGAAAAACTCGACCGTTAATCCTATCTCCATCTCATGTTATTTCATCCCTTTGTGCATACTCATGATGCAATCTGTTAAAGAAATGTTGTAAATCTCGTGGAATTTTTCTGATTAAAACAGCATGGTCTGCATATTCCGAGTGTTAACTTTCCATCATTACTCTGTCCATTTGTTTAAGATTAAGCCAGCCTTGTGCTGTCACAGATTCTTTCTCTAAGGCAGCTCATATATCATTATCACTCTAATCTGAACTTAATATTTCACCTCCAATCTTGTATTTCATTATAAAATCTATGAAGGCCAACGTAAGGGTGAAATAACATACCTGTGCAATACACCACTATTTACTGTACTGCAAATTCATTTGACAGGACCCCATCATCATTAACTTTTCATCAATGTACTTTGTTTGTAGATACATAGTCCATTAGTTTTGCATATTTAATAAGGAAGGCCATAGTTTCAAATGGTCTGTGGACACTGTTAAAATGGCTTCTCATAACCAATAAAAGCCATCAGGAGATTTTTAATTCCATACCTTAATATGGGCATTCCTGCTGGGCATTCCTGCATTTCAAGAAGTAGCTCAGTCACCTCTACACTTTGAATAAATTTCTTTCACTGGACTCCTGAATATTTTAATTGCAATTCTTGGAATGAAATGCCTCTAAAATTACCACATTCAGTTAGAATATCTTTCTTTGCCACCTTTGCTATGAAGGAAGACAAAAGAGAGGATCTTCTTAGGTAAAGCCTTAGCAATACAGTCAAATCCCCCATGTACGGAATCTGATAGCCTGAAGGATGGGAGAGGAGACTAATCAAACCCCAAACTGGAAGCTCTTAGAGAGCAAGCAGTATTAGAGTGCTCAACTGAAAAGAACTGTGGATATCTGTCCAAACACAACTGAACCAGTTCCTTAAAACCCAAGGTGAACGATTCTAATCATTCCTCTTCCTTATCCGAGGGTAAAGAAGGAGAAGTAGAATGCTGGAAAAAAAAAAAAAATAAGTCTTTCTCATCTGTGACAACTGAAAAAGCCTCAGACAGAACCAGATGGTCACATATGAACCGGTGCTAAAATTCTACTAATCCACTATGGTAACTGAGATCAGTCTCTCTCAAGAGATGATAGAAAATCCAGCTGACACAGGAGGGTGAGAACCCTTTAACCACAGTGACTTACTTTAAAACACAGGAGAAGCATGACCTGTCCCCTTGCTGCCACTAAGAACTTGTTCACTCGCACTTACATCCTCACTCCTCTTACTATTCAAAGACTCCCGCATCAATGACATTGTGTCCCCAAAGAAACTCTATGGCCTGCTGTCTCTTGAAGATTTGCAGATTCTTTCCTTGGACTTAATGAGGCAACATGCAGAATCGATGAAGCTGTAAGGACAACGCTTTTTCCCTATTTTCATTGTATCCAATCATCAAGTTGCGTTATTCCTTTTACCATTCTATAGGGTGTTCCGCGGCCTTTCCGTCGATGCATAACACATGTAATTCCATTATTTGTATGCCTATTATCTTTAAATGTATGTTTGTAAGAAAACACAAATCTACTGTCTCAGTCATTTCTGCTCTCGGTGCGAGTCTTTACTACTTATCCATCCGCACCTGTCTAAGTCAACCCAGTTCGTCTGTAAATAAATCATCAGTACCCAGCTACCTGCCTTAATCTCTGGTCTTCACAACTGGTGACCCCAGAGTTGGTGACACAGCGGTATAGGCCCAGCCTTTAACGGACTAATTACAGCTGCTTACCTTCAGAGAACCTTTAGCGGACTCAATACGGCGCCACAGTTTAGGTCTCTGAAAACTCCATTGCGAGGACGACACCAACACCATTACGGACTAATCACGGCATAGCTTTCTAGTGTGTTTTGGAGTATATTTTCGAGGACGGGTAGCTGAGTGCTGGTCAGCCAACACAAAATTCAGGCGGCGGTCCATAAACATCCATCCGATGTTGCGGCCTCCTTTGCCTCACCTGGGGGACGCTAGATATCTTCTTGACCCGCCGAACCTGCGGGCCTCCTCGGTTCTTCCCACGGCACCGTTACCGCACCTGCGAGTCCCCAGGCAACCTCCCGACGCCGCTACTACACCCAGGGCCCTGCTTTACCCACCCGACGTCGCTGCCGCACATGTGGGCCTGCTCAGCCCCCTGATGTCGCTGCCTGTGGGCCTCCTCAAACCCTTGACGCTGCTGTTGCTCCTGGGGCTCGCTCAGCCTGCCTACGTCGCTGCCACACCTGTGGACCTGCTCACCCTTCAGACGCTGTCGCCTGTAGTCCTCCTCGGCCCACCGACACCACTGCCACACCTGTGGGCATCCCCTGCCTGCTGACGCCGCTACCTGTGGGTTTCCTTGACCTGCTGATGCCGCTGCTCACCTGTGGTTCCGCTCTGCCTGCGGGATGCCGCTGCCGTGCTGGGGACTTCCTCAGCCCAACCTACGCCGCCGCCACACCTGGGGGTCCCCACGGCCCGTCCCAGGCCGCCACCACACCCAATCCAGCTCTCTTCACAGTCTTGGTCACCCCAGCTGACAGTAGAAACCTGCAGGCAACTGCCAGGGGAGGCATCCTTTCAGCCAGCAAAACTGAAGGAGTCTACACTCGATGACACCCCACAGAAAGTGTCACAAGGACACGGGGTCGCCTCCTGCCACCAAGATATTTTTTGTTCATGAAACTTACCTGTCAGATATATATATAGCTGTATTCTCCGACGTCCGACAGAATTTCAAAACTCCCGGCACACGCAGTGGGCGGCCAGGGGTTAGTACCCATTCCGCCGCTGGGAGGCGGATATCAGGAATCATTCCCATTTTTCTATTCAGATTTTTCTCTGTCGCCGGTCGGTAAACAACTGTTTACAGACCTCCGCCTAGGATTTTGAAACTTCTTGTGCTAACTTGAGTATTCTGATTGACTTTTGGTTTTGATTTGGCTTGTTGGCTTGGCATACGTGATAGTGGATTTGATTTGATTTTGGCTTTGACTTTTCTTTGATTACGATGTCTGTATCTAGCGCTGCTAGCTTCAGGGTGTGTAAGGTGCATGAATGTAAGGTGAGGTTGCCGAAAGCTTCGGTAGACCCTCATTCAGTGTGCTCGAAATGTCGTGGTCATGTATGTATGTTGAATGATAGATGCATCGAGTGTGAGCAATTGACTGAAATTGAATGGAAGGCATATGATTCTTACGTGAAAAAGCTTGAGCGTGATAGAATCAGGAGGTCTTCCTCTAGGAGTGCTTCTGTGAGTAGAAGTCAAGGTAGAATTGTAGCTCCATTAAATCCTCCTGTAGATGTAATTCAACCAGATCCTGTTGTATTGCCTCCGAACAATCAGGAAGTGTCTGCAGAAGGAAGCGTATTAGTTACGATCATGGAGTCGATTCGCGCCTTGGAATCTAAAGTGATTGCTCTACAGTCAAATGTGAATTGTGATAAAAGTGTTAGTGCATCTAGTGTAGTGGAAGGGGTGTCAGATCGGTCCCATAATGCCTCTAGGCCTAGGCCCCTGCCGGACTCCCAGGCCTTAGGGAGAGGGCAAGCCGAAAGCCGAAGGAGGGTTACGGGATCTAATGACCGGTCTGACGTCCCTTCGGCAGAAACTGAGGACGAATCTCAGGCTGCCAGTGTTCGTGCACGGGCACGAATACTTAAAGAGTGCTTCTCTTCTTCCGAGACTTCCTCTCCTCGCCGAGGTTGGGACGCTCGGAAGACCTCTCGAGGGGAGAGCGGCAGGGGCGCAAGTTGTCGCACAGGCGGCCGTCGCTCTTGTCGCCCTCTTAAGAGAGGTTTCAGAGAAGAGGACGCTTCACGTCCTTCTGATCGTTATGTAGATTCGTCACCTGAAGATTTTGAAGCTTTTCCGCCACAGAAAAGGAACAAGGCTTCATCAGGGGAGGACTCTTTCGAGCGTCCAAGTCGCTCTAAGCTTGTTCCTGAGTTGAAGGAAAGGGCATCCCCTCGCCCATCTTCCTCGCACAGGATGAGTCCTTCTCCTGATCGAGAACTTTCCCCTTCAAGGAAAATGCTTTGGGAAATGCAGAGACAGTTAGCCTCCTTTTTTGAGAGAAAGGAGGCAGAAACTAGTCATAGAAGGAAGGATAGGTGGCTGCCTGTTAAGAGAACTAGGCAGTCCCCGGCTCCTACTCCGCGTTTTTCGGCCTTTGAGTCTACTCCTAGTAGCCGACGCATTAGAGAACGTGATTACGTCCCTCATGAAAGGGCGTCTAGGAGAGACGAATTTGACAGAGACGTGAGTTGTCGCACAAGCGGCCAGCGTCTTTGTCAAAAGGCCGAGAACGCTCAAGAACTCAATGATCTGGAACCGTCAAGCTTTGCATGTTGATGATCACGCTCGACGTCTTAAACAACGAAGCGCTTACCAGACTCGAGAAGACGCTTTTCAAGACGCGCGGATCGCTCTCCAAGACGCTCCAACTGACGCTGTTCAGGACGCACGGCGTCCTACACATCATGACGTTCAGCAAGACGCTCCAACTGACGCTGTTCAGGACGCACGGCGTCCTATACATCATGACGTTCAGCAAGACGCTCAAGCTGACGCTGTTCAGGACGCACGGCGTCCTTCACATCATGACGCTCAGCAAGACGCTCTTCAGGACGCACGGCGTTCTTCACATCAGGACGCTCTGCAGGACGCTTCTCAGAACGCACGGCGCCTTGCATATCGGGACGCTTTCCAGGACAATCAACAGTTGAGTCCGAAACGTAAGGATGTTTCTCAGGTTAAAGTGTCGAAGTCATCGCGATCTTTGAAAGGCGCTGATGACCAAGAGAAGGATTCGTCTAGTGATCGCTGCCCTACTGATGATGACGAACCAAATGCGTCAGCGTCGTCAGACTATAAGACGTTGACGGATTTACTTAAGAAATTATTCCCAGATAATTTTCAAGCGCCAATTCCTTTCTCTCCACCTTCACAATTTGCTTCATCGAAGGCCAGGAAGGCTCCTGGCTTCGTTAAGATGGCCACTTCGCTCTCCGCGAAGAGAGCGTTTAAGAGAGTCCAGGATTGGATGGATTCAAGGAAGGTTAAAGGGAAGACTTCCTTTGCACTTCCTCCATCTAGACTGAAAGGGAGAGCCGGGATCTGGTACGAGACAGGAGAAGAAGCAGGATTGAAGGCACCGTCCTCTTCTCAAGGAGATTTCGCCAATTTGGTGGACGCTCCAAGGAGGTCTTATTTGTCATCGGCTAAGGTTTCCTGGACAATGACGGAGACGGATCATCACCTCAAGGGGTTATATAAGACGCTAGAGGTGTTTTAAACTTTTTAAGATTGGTGGCCGTCGTGGGGCGCTGGATGTACAATCGAGGAGTCAAGACTCAATTTCGCTAGAAGAGCTTTCGAGTGTACTAGCTTGTATGGATAGAGCAGTAAGGGATGGCTCTGATGAGTTAGCATCTCATTTTGCTACAGGTCTGCTTAAAAAGAGAGCTCTCTATTGTAGCTTTACGGCGAAAGCAGTTTCTCCCGCTCAGAAAGCGGAGTTATTATTCGCCCCCTTCTCTACGCATTTATTTCCGCAGTCCATGATTAAGGATCTGTCGGTAAATTTGCAAGAAAAAGCAACAAGGGACCTCTTGACTCAATCTTCAAGACGACCTACTCCTCAGGCTTCTACTTCAACAGCTCCAGCACCCAAGAAGAAATTTAAGCCCTTTCGTGGAGCCACCTTCCTCCTAGAGGTTCCTCGAGAGGAAGGGGGTCCTTCAGAGGTAAGATCTTCTTCTACCAAGAAGGGAAAAATTGACATTTCTGACCCTTCAGCACCTGTAGTGCGAGACTCACCTTATTTGCTCAGGCATGGAGGACGATAGGGGCGGACACCTGGACCCTAGATGTGATCGAGAGGGGATACAAGATCCCTTTCCTCTCTACGCCTCCTTTGAGCACGAAGCCGATAGACCTGTCGCCCGCATACCAGTCAGAGAAGCAACAGATCTTACTCGACCTTCTAGATCAAATGTTGGAAAAGAAGGCCGTAGAGGAAGTTCTGATGCTGGATTCCCCAGGCTTCTACAACAGGTTATTCCTGGTTCCGAAGCATTCTGGGGATGGAGACCTGTCCTAGACGTCAGCAGACTGAACATTTTTGTAAAGAAAGAAAAATTCAGGATGGAAACTTCTCAGTCTGCTAGGAGCCTTGAGACCAGGGGATTGGATGGTGTCATTGGACCTTCAAGACGCTTATTTCCACGTCCCGATCCATCCCAATCAAGGAAGTTCCTGAGGTTCGTCTAAAAAGGACAGGTCTTCCAGTTCAGGGGCTCTGTGCTTCGGTCTGAGTACGGCGCCGATGGTTTTTACTTTCCTCATGCGGAATGTGGCGAAATGGCTTCACCTATCGAAAATAAGAGTCTCGCTCTACCTGGACGAACTGGCTAATCAAGTCGCCTTCGAAGTCAAGGTGCCTGGAGGACCTTCAGACGACATTACAGCTGACGAAGGCCCTGGGCCTTATAGTAAATTACGAAAAGTCCCATCTGATCCCCACGCAGTCCATCGTGTATCTGGGGATTCAGATGGATTCAGCGGCTTTTCAAGCTTTTCCATCAAGGAACGTCAGCAGAGATGCTTAGAGAAAGTGTTAGCTTCTTAGGGAAAGAAACGTGCTCGGCGAAGGAATGGATGAGTCTGCTGGGAACCATTTCTTCGATGGAGAAGTTTGTTTCCCTGGGGAGGTTGCACCTCAGGCCACTCAGTTTTTATGGCAGAAAACTGGAAAGACAAGAATCTAGGACCGACTTTGATTATTAATCAAAAACGGTCAAGGCATCATCTGAAGTGGTGGCAAGATCCGACCAAACTCTCGGAAGGGATGTCCCTCAAGCTTTTGAGCCCCGACCTAGTGTTGTTCTCAGACGCCTCCATGGTGGGCTGGGGAGCGACACTAGGAAAGGAGGAAGTGTCAGGCCTCTGGAGAGGGGAACAGAGGTCCTGGCACATAAAACTTAAAAGAGTTGGAGGCTATTCGTTTTGGCTCTTCAGTTCTTCAAGAACGATTGGTGAGCCGAGTTGTCCAGATCAACTCGGACAACACTACGGCTCTCGCTTACATAAAAAAGCAGGGGGGGACACACTCTCCGGTCACTGTTTTCGTGATAGCGAGAGACATCCTTCTATGGGCGAAGGCTCGAAACATAGTGATCCTGACAAGGTTCATTTCAGGAATTCAAAATGTTCGAGCGGATCTTTTAAGCCGTCGACATCAGATGCTTCCCACAGAATGGACCCTACATCTAGAAGTTTGTCAAGAGCTATGGAAGTTGTGGGGACGGCCGCTAGTCGACCTCTTCGCAACCTCGAAAACGAAGAGGCTTCCGATTTATTGCTCTCCAGTTCTCGACCCGAAAGCAATAGCGGTAGATGCCATCCTATGGGACTGGACGGGGATGGATGTGTACGCCTTTCCCCCGTTCAAACTCTTAGGAGAGGTAACAAGGAAGTTTGCGGCGTCGCCAGGAGCGAGAATGACTCTGATCGCCCCCTTTTGGCCCTCAAGCGATTGGTTCACGGAGGTCATGTCTCTTCTAGTAGACTTCCCGAGAACCCTGCCAGAGAGAGTCGATCTTCTCAAACAGCCCCACTTCGAGAGGACCGGTACCACGGAAACCTCTCCGCTCTGAGTCTGACTGCGTTCAGACTATCAAGAAGTTGGCCAGAGCGAGAGGTTTTTCAAGATCAGTGGCAGAGGCTATTGCCAATGCGAGAAGAGCTTCCTCTCGAGCAGTTTATCAGTCGAAGTGGACTGTCTTCAGGAGATGGTGTAGGAGGAAAGGTATTTCCTCCTCCACGACCTCTGTGAACCAAATCGCTGAGTTTCTCCTGCATTTGAGAAATGTGGACAAATTAGCAGTGCCCACAATAAAAGGATATAAGAGCATGCTGTCAGCTGTCTTCCGCCACAGAGGATTAGATCTGACAAATGATAAAGATCTTCACGATCTTTTGAGATCGTTTGAGACAACCAAAGTACTACAACCAAAGGTTCCATCATGGAACCTTGATGTAGTTCTAAGATTCTTGATGTCGGCTCCCTTTGAACCTATGCATGCTGCCTCATTGAGAGACACTACTAGAAAGGCGATTTTTCTAACTGCTCTTGCCACGGCAAAGAGAGTTAGTGAAATTCAAGCAATTAGTAAAGAGGTGGGTTTCAGAGGACACAGTGCAGTGTGCTCCTTGGATCCTAATTTCTTAGCGAAGAATGAGAACCCATCTAACCCCTGGCCAAAAACCTTTGAAATCAAGGGGTTAACAGAGTTCATCGGACAAGAGCCAGAGAGAGTCCTGTGCCCTGTCAGGGCTCTCAAATTTTACATGCAAAAGACCAAAGATTGTCGGGGTCCTTCGGAGAACTTATGGTGTTCTGTTAAGAGACCCGACTTTCCTATGTCGAAGAATGCACTGGCATTCTTTTTGCGAAACACCATCACGGAGGCCCATGCGTCCTGCTCGGATGGTGATATGAAGCTTTTGAAAATAAAAGCCCATGAAGTGAGAGCGGTTGCGACTTCAATGGCATTCGAAAGAATATGGCACTTAATGATATCATTAGCGCTACCTTTGGCGAAGCAACTCTGTGTTTGCTTCACATTACCTGCGGGATGTGAAGACGGCATATGAGAACTGCGAGTCGCTTGGACCATACATATCCGCAGAAATGGTGTTGGGGGCAGGGAGCAGCACAAATACTACCCTATAGAAAAGGGGTAGGTGTGCTTTTTAATTTTGGTGTTGGTTTATGGTTGAAGGGTTGGTTGCTTGAGGCGCCTTCCCTTTCTTTAGCCTAGAAGTTATGGGACTAACTTCGATAGGTTAGGTCAGGTGGTGGTTTTTTAGCTTCGTTGCCCTCACAGTATGGTCAATATGGTCTAGTCACATTGTGGTCACGCCCCCGTTGACAGATCATCTAGAGCGCACCAACTACACAGGTCACTACCTTGTTGGCAACTCTAGTAAAGCAAAAGCAGACTTCGGTGACAGTAATCAAGAAGTCAGCTATGCTAACAGGTAAGGAATCAAGATGTCAATCATCTGCACTTGAGGTGTTTCCTAAATCCTTCTATTCTGTCCCTTCCCACCTCCAATGGTGGGATTCAGCTATATATATATCTGACAGGTAAGTTTCATGAACAAAATGTTATTGTTATGATACAATAAAGTTTGTTCATACTTACCTGGCAGATATATATAATTAAAGTACCCACCCACCTCCCCTCAGGGGACAGTGGTATGAAAAATCTGAATAGAAAATGGGAATGATTCCTGATAATCCGCCTCCCAGCGGCGGAATGGGTACGGGACCTAACCACCTGGCCGCCCACTGCGTGTGCCGAGTTTTTGAAATTCTGTCGGACGTCGGAGAATACAGCTATATATATATCTGCCAGGTAAGTATGAACAAACTTTATTGTATCATAACAATAACATTTTTATCCAATAATTATTCCATAATCATTGTCTTGGGGGGGGAGTATTTATAAGGACAATGCTTTTTCCCTATTTTCATTGTATCCAATCATCAAGTTGCGTTGTTCCTTTTATAACCCATGTAATTCCATTATTTGTACGCCTTATTATCTTTAAATGTATGTTTGTAAGAAAACACAAATCTACTGTCATT